>NC_083608.1:41741772-42044802 GCF_029168945.1 Cannabis sativa | reverse complement strand
ATGAACTAAACTAATGAAATGGCCAACCTTGAATGGAAAACTTGCAAGAAAACTTTGCCCAAACTATGGAGTTTTTATAAAATGTTATTTTCAATCATTTTTGAAAGACGTGATGAAAAGAAAAGGGGGAGAGAGGGGTTACCCAAAACAGGAGCAAATATATGTATACATCCAAAATACAACCACATGTATTAGAGATGATAATTTTCTTTCAAACAATTTAATTTAAAATAAATTATTAGAATTTTTATTCCGACTTACATTAATTTTTAGAGGAGAATTACCTCATATATTATTTTTTTAACTTTTTTTTTTTTCAAATTTACGGTTTGTGTTTCTAAAGTGGTTGCAGCGCTAGTTGTAATAGGGGTTTCTGTACAATTTTTTGTTGCAATTTAGGTTGCAGCGCTAGTTGCAATAGGAATTTCTATGTAAAATTTTGTAAAAATGCAAAAAAAAAACTATTTTGAAGTGTAAAAATGAAAAAGCTCCTAATTTTTATTAGTTTTAATAAAATATGAGTTGATTAGATAATTTTTTAGTGTGTTAATAGTTAATAGTTAATAGTTAATGGGCTTAGCATCTATATGTGTAAAGTCTAGTTGAAGCATAACATCTGTGTAAAGTGAAGCAGAAATATGAATTTTTTTTAATAATTGAAAATTTTGATGAGCAGGCTTAGTCTAACTATAATTATGTAGCTAAATCCCCTCCCTAAATATATATTGTGTCATCACAATTGTATACCTTTTGGTAATCAGATAAATAAAACTGATTTTGATTTAGAGATTTAGAAAAAAAGATTTAGTTGATTGTATTGCACTATCAAATTGTAGTAATTAATTTAGATCAATTAAGTATGTATGTGTTCTAGATTATATACAATTTTTGTATCCTAGTTTTATTGATTTTTCTAACCTAAATAGGAGGAAAAATTCTATAGTATACTCCTTATAGGAAGGTGTATCAATGCACCACTATCTGTTTTGGTATCTAAGAAAATTTTAAATTTAATTTTTTCTTTTATAGTTATGTAAGTTGTAGCTAGTTAAGATATTTTGCAAGATTTTAAGAAATTCGAAAAAATTTAACACGCTGAAAATAGAGTTCAAACAGTCTATTGCACGTGTAACTCTTTTATTTTATACGTGTGTGAAATAAATTGTATGAACATTACCTTTTATATTGTAAATTATTTAGAATATCTAAAAAAATTTATAAGAATCAAATGTAACGTACACGGTTCATGAAAAAAATTATACTAAAATTTTATATGGTTTGAATTTACTCTTTATTATTTTATTTATTTTAATTTATTATTAGAGACATAAAATAGCAATAATTAATTTTTTTATTACTAGTTATTTGAAAAAAAATTATTTCATAAATAATAAATAATTTAGTATTAAAAAATAACCAATCTAATCCGCACTGTTGCAAATTAGATTAGATTTGAACTATTGTGCGAATTAGATTGGATCCAAAATATGAAATTTGCACTTAAGTGACATTTGGTTGGAAGTAATAAAATGGAATAGAATATAAAAGGAAATAATTTTCATTCTATTTCTTTGTTTTGTTGCATATTTAAATATTGAAATGTCATTATAATGAAATAACCTTTGTACTATTTTAGTAGAATGACTATTCTATGAAAAAAAAAAAAATTAATAATTTTTTTATTTGTTTTTAAGTATTTTAAATTTTATTCCATTCTTATTCTCATTCTTATTTTTATTCTCATATTTTTATTCTTTTTAATCAAAGGCCACTTTAATACAAGGGTAAATACCATTTTGGACCCTGTGTTTTGCAAAAGTTACCAATTGGACCCTGTGTTTTGTTAAATGACAAAATAGACCCTGTATTTTCTAAAATAGTACAAATAGGACCCTGAATTGATTTTTAAAGTTTAATTATAATTCGATCTAAAAGTGCTATGACAAAACTGTTTATATTTTTTTGTATTTGTTCGTATTAGGAATTATCTTCAAGTTAGTTGTATTAAAAAAAAAAATTGTCTAAAATTAAGCTTAGGGTTCTAATTTTACCATTTTAGAAAATATAGGGTCTATTTTGTCATTTAACAAAACACAGGGTCCAATCTGTAGCTTTTGCAAAACACAGGGTTCAAAATGGTATTTACCCATAAGATATATTATGAAAAAAAATAGTAGAAATTAGATTAAATGATCACTCCAATTTTGATCAAGGACGTGATTAAACATTTGAATATCTTGTCGTCTCTTCCATTAATTAATGTCACCATTAAATATATTTGTGAAAATATAGTTTTGTTGCTCACCTAATCCAACAGCTCGAATATTTAAATAATATAATAAGTAAATACAACCACCATCTTAAATCTAATATATAATTATATTGATTTTTTTTGAATTATCTACCACTACCCAATTTCATTAGTATATTTTTGCAACATATTTTGTGATCTTCTTAATATTAGAATCCTTAAAAAAAAAAAAAAAAAACAGCCCAACAAAGGTCAAATTTAATATTAGATTTAACATATTTTAAATTAATAAATTAAAAATTATTAATTACTTTATAACACACCATCTTAGTATTCCTACCATTACCAAATAACAAATTATTATTATTTTTTTATTGAAAGCAACAAATTATTATATTATTAATCACTTACAGGTGTGGCAATTATTAGGGGCTCTCTTTCCACTTTTTTTTTTTTTTTCTTATGAACAACAAACTGTATTAAAAAGGACAACTGGCAACAAGAGGTGCCAACTGGCTCTCTTTCCCCTTTAACTGCTACGGAAGATCCCCGGTAGTACATATGCAATATATATGTATAAAACAAACGCAATATTTGGCTGGCTCAAGTGGCTATAGGTGAATGTGTGTCTTGGAGGTCCTGGGTGCGAATCTTCGGTAAAATATGATTGTAATATTTAAACGCTTAAATTAAATTGAAAAAAAGAAAAAAAAAACAAAACAAAACAAATGCAACATTTAAAATTTCAATTGTTAACCACTTAACCTGTGCATTTTCAATTTATAACATTTCTCCGTGCCCCTCCTAACAATTTTACGTATTTATTCTTTATATATTATCCTAGGTTGACCTCAACGTAAGAGAAAAAAAACAGTGTATGAAACAGAGCTGTTCTTTACGGTGCATATATTTGAGAACCATAATGGATCTTGTATGATCTCTTTTTACTTTCTAGAAGATACCAAGCTGCCTCTAAAGAGAGTAATCAAAACTCCATTGCCACACCTACAAGAAAACATGTTAGATTTTGAACAATTTCTTTACCGAATATAGGCACGATAGTCACAAAGTAATATTAATTTGCATTATGGAAATGATTTATAAATCCAGTAATTACTTTACAAACTGAAGAATACACATTATGAAGAAAGAAATTTGTGAACATTAGTCAATCAGGACAGTCATCATCTACAATCTTTGCACCAGATCTTACTCGTCTATATGCTCTCACCCTGTTCGCTTGTACACTTGAAAGTTTAACCTTCACACTATTTCTTCTCCTCTCAACTTCTGTAACAAAATTCCTGCCAAAGGTTGGTTTAGTCCCCAAAGTTATTTCATCTCGCTCTTTCCTTTTTTGCTTTTGATGTAAGCTTTGGGTTGGCTGGTTTACCCTGCAAAGGCGGCCAAAGTAGTACATCGGATCAACATAGCAACATGATGATGACACAATGCCTTTCATGTTGGTTGGCTGAACAAGCTTTATAAACTTCTCTATCTCATGAAATGATGAGTGATCAGAGTAACCAACGGTATAAATGTATTTATGAAGCCTGATGGGAGATTCTGAACTTCCATTTGGCTTATTCATCTGGACACTTTCATTTCCAGCCCATTTACTTTTGTTGTACCGAGTAGTTAGTAGAGAACCAAAAAGATGGTCCTTTCTATCTGAAGGTTTCACCATCCATGGAAGACCAGATGGCATGATCCCAATAGTTGGTCGCATTGAATTCAAACCTTCTAAAGTTTCAATGCTAAAGCTGTAACGAGGAACAGCTCGAACTCTAGTAAGGGAAGTCTTAGTAGTAAATATCTCATCAAACCCTAGAAGATGCATGGTTTGCAAGCGTTCTGGCCATACCCAAATCTGGGAACAAGAGAACAAGAAACAGAGTGAACACTTGTAACTTTAATTAAGAACTCTAACAAATGAATACTTCAGACCGAAAATTTAACAAGTACAGGCATATTTTCATTGCAAGGCCCCTTAATCTACTAAGTACTGTACTAACACGATACATGTATAAAACAGGATGCCCAAAAGAGGAAACACTGCTGCAAGTCAAACTTCAAGCAAGAGAAAAAGAAAAGTACATAAATTAATTTGAGAAAATTCAAATTTTGTTTGTCTTTCTGCAAATGTTGTTCACATAGCCGTGACAATGAATGAATTAATAGTAGCTATGTTCATTGAGTGACTCATACAAACCTTTATCTTAAGCACCCGTGAAATGTGAAGCAAAAGATCTTCTTTCCCCAAAGAATCAATCCCAATGATGATATCATGGTCCGGATGAGAAGCAATTATATCAACAACCTGTAAGTGCATGCCCATTACTACAATTGGTAAGAAGTGGCTTGTAATTCTGATCATAATACTCCATTTATTTTGCAGGTCACCATGGGCTTATGATACTAAAGCCCAATTTAATTTTTCATTGGTACAACAAGAAATCAGACACCAATACATTTCAATAAATGTGCTTAAACAATTCCAGGAATCAATTCCATAAGATATCATAGTTCTAAAACAATTGGCCATGTCCATAAGAGAAAACACTATATTTGAAGTATTTTGGCAAGCTAATCACTATCAGCAAAACTAAAAATCAGCAAACCAAGAAACTAGCTAAAATGTTAAACCTTCAGTTTGGAAGGTGCAAATAAAGGATTTAGCTCTGGTTAGGACCTTATAGGTGCGTAATCTGTCAACCTACATATAGTACCATTTGAAAAGACACACCTGCTGAGCAGCAACTTCTCGTGGTGGGAAATCATATGATGGGTTGCAGTATGTATTATCCAAGTAAAGAATGTCAACCGCAGCATCATTGAGAGCATTGAGAAGCATGCTCCTTCCCATCTTAGCCCTGTCACTAGTTGCTTCCCATCGAAAATCACCAGTATACAGCAAACATCCAAAGTCTCCACGAAACAAAAACATAACAGCACCTGCTTATATTAACATGTTTAGTGTCCATGAAGCTCAATTCATACATATTCTCAACAAATTGTTTGAGGACTTTAATCAAACAGGTTCTGTGCAATCCAATTTGATCGTATAAAGAATACCAGGACAATGGTGAGCGTCGATAGCCATAAACTGGATAACATTCTTGGAACCGCTGGAAGGCGAAACAAGAGAAATGGAATGCCATGAACCGATTCGGATAATGCGAAGCAGAGAGAGGTCGAACTCGGGAAATTTGAAGGGGAAGAGCTTAGCGGTGAGGCGAGAGCAGAAAACTGGACCCTTTGCCCACGAAGAAGAAAGGCCTTTGGTGTGATCGGAATGGAGGTGAGTGAGGAAGTAGGCCTGGCTCTCTCCAGTCCACCGGTCCACTGATATCAGACCCTTTTCCATGACTGACGCGAAAAACTGATTCAGAATGCCATGGAAGGAGATTTCAATTTTGAACTTTGGGGAGAGACCATTTCCATTATTTTTTGGCGCCGAAATGTTTATAAAGCTATGGATAATTCTTTTTATTTTTTCTATTTTGTATTGATTTTTTGTTTGTAAATATTATTGAGTAATTTGCGGCGAAATTTTTTAATTTTTATATACTTAATCCCTTATGTTTTTTTTTTTTTGTGTTAAAATTCCTTTATGTTTTAATTTTAATATACTTAACCCCTTTATCTTTTTTTTTTCTTGGCAAAACCCCCCCTTCTGTTTTAGGGCCATAAATACAGATGAGGTGTTCCTTTATGCCTCCATTGTGATAGATATGATATGGCGGGTCCGAAATGACATAATAACAAGTTGGATAATGTGAATCAATGTATTGACTATATTTCTCACTCTTATGCAGATTACAAAGATTCTCTAATCCCTATTTCTTCCCCGAGCCCCCCCAAGACTAATTGGAAACCGTCCCCCCAAGATTGGATCAAATTAAATTGTGATGTTAAGGTTGGAGGGGAGCATATCTGCATTGCAGTTGTTGCTCACGACCACCTGAGCAAGGTGGTGTGGGTGGTTCTAGCCAAACTAGAGTTTTTTGACGCTCTTTGTGGTGAAGCTGTTGCGGTTTGCCTGGCGCTTGAGGTAGCTAAGGACAAAAGTCATTGGTTTATCCTGGTAGAAAGCGATTCAAAGATAGTGTTCAATACGCTCAATGGCCTCGAACCCCGATGAAAAATTGATAACTACGCTTGTAAAAGAATCGTTACTTCCTTTATTTCCTGCTTATTTTGTTTTACGGCTAGAACTTGTAACTTTTTGGCACGTGGCTAAATGGGCTTTTACCTATAATCACTATGGTCATATTGATGTTGCTACTAGTCTTATGAACACTTGTTGTAATGACCAAGAGGTCTAAATCTTTTATTTTATGAATGAACGTTTCCTTTCAAAAAAAAAAAAAAAAAAAAAAAAAAAAAACCAATTAAACTTCACTTTTATTTGTAAATTTATTTGAGTTATTAATTTTTTATATTGTGTCAAATTAGACTCCCTTATATACACTCATGTAGGTATGTTACATTTACATTGGTCCATGTAAATCATTAATTTGATATAATAATTATGATAATTTTAGTAAATTAATATAATATTAAAAAGAATATTTTATTTTATTAAAAAATTAATATAATAATAAATAAACTTTTTTTAGTTTAATTTTAGGTGTTGTGGTTAGAGTGAAAAGAATTTTTGACAATAAATTTAAAATCAAAATTTAAAATGCTCTAATAAATATAACAAATATTATTTGTTCTAATATACACGAACATATAAAATTTATTAATTTAAATAATAATAATAAATCTAATTCATTAATACTTTATCTTTTTAAATATATAAAATTAAATTTAGACTTGTATTATATATTTCATTTTATAAAATCACACTTTGTATTTATTAAATTATCAAAATTTTATCATAAACTAAATTTAAGCATATATTTTTTCCAATTTAAATTCTATTATATTTTTAAAACTATTTTTTTTTTATAAAAGTATTAGTTTTAGTCATTAACTTAATGAGAAATAACATATAAATGTTAAACAAAAATTTTTAATAAGTACACTCAGTGACAAATCTATAATTTTTATTTTGTGGGGGTTTATTTATCATTAAAAAATATTTATAATTATATTATAATCACTCTTACTAGATTTATTTAATTTTGTCAGAGCTTTTTTATTATTTTGGTCTATAATTATCAAATTAAAAAAATTACATTTAATTTTTTAAAAGACAATATTTTTGTTAATGGGACTATAGCCCCACATTGATAATAGTAGATCCGTCCTTCAGTACACTTTACATATAATATCTAGATATTATATAATATAGTAAATATCTAATTATATTTGAATTAGAATCCAAATTCAAATATAAATATCTAATACCTAAATAACAAATATCCGTTACATCTTTTATTTTAATTATTATCTTTTCAAATTAAACAATGATCCAACAATTCATGTAAATAATAATTAAAAGATAATTAGATTAATTTAATTTAAATTATTTTAACTAATAAAATACTTAAATTAAATTAATCATGAGCTTTTATATATCACCATACACGTCTAAATTGGACCTACGCGTGTGGGCCATATTTTAAGGTCCAAAATTAATTTTTCAATTTTGTCATAAATAAGATTTATTATTTATTCTACCAATAAATAACAATTGATTAATTCTCATTAATCTCTTATTTCACAAAAATTAAAATAATTATTATTTTCTCTAAAATAATATATTTCTCCCTTTAATGTTATCTAAGAATAATATTATATTTAATTAATTAATATATTTTTATCTAATAAAATTAAATAGTTAAATACTATCGATTATACAATTCATAATTAGCATAATTAATCAAAAAAATATAATTTCGTAAATTACTACTTTGCCCTTAAAAATTTATTTCTCATAAAAAATAATTCTTACTCGAAATTCATTCATTAAATAAAATATTTCCCTGTACAGTGTTGTATAGAGGTGACTCGGGGACCAGGGACTTATATTTCGAAGCTTCAATAAACCCATAGTTATCATCAATCTCATCAATAGAATAATTAAGTTTATTAATTCCATTATTACTCCACTATAATAGGATTACACTCTTTGACAATATAGAATTATATTTACAAAATTCTTGTAGTCTATTGACACTACAAGAATATTTGTTATTGCCGGCGTATTATTGCCGACGGAACTGACCCCCCGCTATTAATGGGGGTATTACCGCCGGAAATAATAATCCGCCGGTAATAACTATATAATAAACAATATATTAAATAAATAAATAATAATTTATTTTAAATTGATTATTACCGGCGGATTGGCATTAATACCGGCGGAATCCCGCCTCGAAAAAAGAGGGCGGGATTTTTACCGCCCAAAGTTTTGAATTAATTAATACCGGCGGGACCCGCCGGTATTAATCAGGGATTCTGACCGTTTTAATTAATACCGGCGGAACTCAATTAATACCGGCGGGTCCCGTCGGTATTAAAAATCTATATAAACCCCTTCCCATTTCAAAAAACTATTTTTGCCATTTCCCCACTCCCCACCTTCCCCCATTCCACCTCCCCCCTCCCCGTTTTCATACACATTCCGCTCCCTTCTCCGGCATTTTTTCCCCGACACTGCCAGTGCGCCGCCCGTCCACAACCAGTGCAGCATCCGTCCACTACCAGTGCACTGGTAATGCATTTGTTTTTCTTTTTTCTCTTTTTTACATATGTTTTTTTTTTCTTAATATCTAATTTTTTCTCCATCTTTAAAGTTTGGGATAAATAATCGATGGTAAGAAAATTTCTGAGTAAAACGCCTGGATCGGTTGGTGCTCTAAATATTTGGAGGTTAGTTCTTACAATATTTGTGTATATATCTCATAAAAATAATTTTTTTTTTCTGTAAAAAATATTATATATGTATGTATATTGTGTATTGTGAATGGGAAATGTGTTATATTTAAAAATTTTTACTTTAGTGTAATTTTAATTGTTGTTTTGTGTATACTGTATATATTATATATTTTGTATATATACTGTCTATTGTGAATGGAAAATGTGTACATATTGTCAATTTATACACAGTGTATACAGTATATACAGTACATACAGTACAGTATATACACTGTATATACTGTATATATAATATACACAGTATATATACTGTATATACACTGTCTATACTGTATATTTAATATATTGTTATATATATTATGTAATAATAAATGTAATTTATAGAGTTTAGTATTAAAAATTTTCAAGAAATTTTGTGTCATTAATATTTTACAATAATAAACAACTTGTAAATATGTATAAAATTGATATACAATTGATTATTTTTAAAAAATGTAATAAAAAAATTATGATAAATCTATATTATTGAAAAAAATACTTATAAGTAAAATATTTTTTAACATGAATGATATAAATGTAAATAAATATAATTAATTTTTATGAATATAAAACATAAAAAAATAAACTTTTTCATGTAAATTATTAAATAAGATTTTAAAATCTAAATTATAATTTTTTAATAATAATATTAATACCGGCGGACCCCACCGCTATTAATCCACCGGTATTAATATTATTATCGGCGGAACCATTTTCGTCGCTAATAACCACTTATAGCGACCAATTATTGCCGGCGGATAATTACCGGCGGATTCTGCCGGTATTAATTATTACCGGTGGTCTGGCCATTTAATACCGGCGGATGCCTCTGCCGGTAATAGACAAAATTGTTGTAGTGTGATATAATCAATATAAGCAGTTCACCCTCCAATTATTAGTTCATAATTAGAGTTGGTCAAAATACTATTTTACTTTTCTAATTATCTCTTTATTCTTTATGTACCATTACTTCAATGTGAACAATTAATCTATAACTTATTATAAATTTGGATCCAACTATTAGCACTCGTAGAATTAACACTATAAAGGAACTAATATTCGATCCGTTAGGAAAGCTTGAATTCTACTATTGTACATGTTTCCAACCACTTATCTTATTAAGCTCCTAAAACAGAAGTTGTAAGAATCATCTTTTCTGAGAAACTTTAACGAGTGAATCAAGAACTCAATGGACACAAATAGGAGTTCATGTATACTCAGGATTCAGGCTGATCTACTAATGATCATTATTGTGACATGAATAAATCTTTTATGGTAAATGTCATGTTAATGAAAGATGTTTATTACATATCGATCCAGTCATGCATAATCTAATTATACATAGTATCTTTACTACATGTCTATCTACATATGTGATCCGAATCAAAATCATACACACTAGATGTATAGTTTATAATAAATCGTACTTAGCAATTCTATATTGAAGATTCTCATTACTTTAGTAAACTACGGACTTATTTTATTCATATCATATAATCTTAATTCTCTTGTACATCCTTACAAGATTATATATGAATAAGAAATTTTTAGATATTTAATACTTATACTCTTATAATTAATATATCATGTATCTTATAATTGTATTTTATATATTATCTAATATATTATCCATTAATTGTTGGCTTTTAGGGCATAAATTCCAACAGTTTTTTTTTATTATTTTGGCTCCTTGGCTGCTTTAAAAGACATAAAAGAGGAGAGTAGATACTAATAACATAGCTTTATTTGTTTTGTTTAACTCTGGACCTTCTTATTTTGAGAGAGAATTAAGTTTTAGTTTCTTTTATATGTTTGATATAAGTTATGAATGCTTACAGAGGGTTTATTTATCTCTACACTTATTTCTAACATTTGTGTAGTAGGTTTTTATTCTTATTTTTATCCATCAAATGTCAAAGGGAGATATTGTAAAATTCTTTATTGGCATATTTGATAAAATAGATAAAAATTATGTGTGTAGTATTTTTGAAGTTGATTTTGTTTGTGCATTTATTACTTTTCAAAATATGTTTCTTTTCTTAGTGTAAAAAGTCGTTCAAATCAGTTTTGACTTTATTTGTTAATAAATATGAGTTTTATGATTTAGATAAAAATAGATATTAGTGTAAAATAGATAAAAATTATGTGTGTAGTATTTTTGAAGTTGATAAAATATGTTTCTTTTCTTAGTGTAAAAAGTCGTTCAAATCAGTTTTGACTTTATTTGTTAATAAATATGAGTTTTATGATTTAGATTATTTGGTATTATATTTTTATTTTTAAAGAAATTCATAATCATGTTTATTTCTTTTTTATAAATTTTTTTCTATCAAGAAACAGTTTATAGTTGTGTGAGTAAATGTTGTTAAAGTTTCCTTATTTGTTTATGGTAACTTTGTTGAAAATTTGTCCAGGTTCAAGGTACCTGTTTGAACGGATTGACTGCTTGTTTAAACAGATTCTGACTTTCCTATTTCGAAAGATTTTTTATTTATTGACCTGATTGTTTCTTGGTTATTTGACCACGACCCAGAAGATTAATTCTAAAGTATATAAATACACCCTTAGGTTGTTGATTTCCTTTATCTCTCTTGGTGTATCAATTCTAAAATTACTTTCAAATTTATAAAGAGTTTCTTTGTTGTGTGAAGAGATTGAGTCCAACAAGTTCTAAGTATTTTATTATTGTATTATTTCTTGTTGAAATTGTGCAGGTTAAACACCTTGGATATTGTTCATCAAGCTTTGGGAGAAGTCTTGTTCGTGAGACACTTTTTGAGAGGAATATTGTAAGTAAGTCACTCTTTTTGAGGAAGTGTGCAAGTGCTATGATTTGAAGGGAGTTTAAGGTCTAGGCACTTCAAAAATTTGATTAGAATGATAGATTACAACAGTTAGGGGTGTTCATCCAATTCAATCCGCACTATTTTACTCATAGTGCATCTGATCCGCAGTAAGTGCAAATTTTATATTTTCGATCCAATCTAATCCGCACAATAGCTCAAATTCAATCCAATCCAATTCGCAAAAGTGTAGATTGGATTGGTTATTTTGAATTGGTTACTTTTCAATATAAAATTATTTAATATTTATGAAATAATATTTTTTTTCACATAACTAGCAAGAAAATAAAATAAATTATTGTTATTTTATATCCCCAATAACAAACAACAAATTTAAAGGAAGAAAAAAAATTGTATGTACAAAGAAATGTTTAATTTTATAATTTTAAATTGTACGTAAAAAAAATTATATATAAGAATGGAATATACATTTGATCTATTATGTTTTGAAATATATTATATGTATTAGCTTTTTAAATTACTATTTTCTTTACATTAAAATATTAATTGTATATATAATATTTTTAAATTTTTTTATAAATATGTGTGGATTGGATTGGATCGGTTACTTTTATATGTCAATCAACATCCAATTATCATAAGTGCAGATTTTGAATTTTTCAATCCAATCCAATCTGCACAAGTGTGGATATCCGTACTTTGCGGATTGGATTAGATCGTACAGATTAGATTGGATCGACTATTTTATGAACACTCCGAACAACAGTTGCAACAAATTCAAAAAAGGAGTCTTTATTTATATAAGTTAATTTAGTTTTGTAATTACTTGAGATTTATCTAATAAATTTTATTTTCTGAGCGTATCTCCGTAAACCAAGAACAATTCAAAAGGATTACTAATAATACGTATAAAATATTGTGTGTCATTTTTGTTTCTATATTTTTACTTTTTATAGTAAATTTTTATTCTGTCAGATTCTATATCTGATAGAACAAAGTCAAATTCTGTTCAAACAATTTTATTATAGTTCTGTATTATTTTAATTATTCAATAATTTTACTTGATAATTATGAAAATGAAATTTCATTAACTTTTAAATCTTAACATCTAATCTAATTTAATTATAATTAAATATCTAATTTTTCATAATTTAATTAAATTTGATTGGTTCAGTTATGCATTTAATCTTTATCCATCACTATATAAGATATAAGATAAGATTATGAATAATGATAGTTCCATTTTAATAATAATAATAATAATAATAATAATAATAATAACAACAACGATAGTGTCTATACGTGTTATTCTTCTAGTGGCCTTTGTCATCAGTGCTTTTGGGGCAAACAAGACTTAAAACATGATAAGTTTTGACTTTATTAAACTTTATCAATTTTGTAGCCTTACATATATATAACTCATTTTACGTTCAACCTCCTTCAAAAGGCCACGTTGCACTATTGAATTTTAACATTTGTCTTAACTAAGTGCTTTATATATATGTATATGAGGATATTTCATGTATGCATTACTGGACATAAAAGCTTCGTTACAAGCAAAAGTCTACATCAAGGTGTGTTTTTCTATCTCCACGTTGGGTAGAAAAAGAAAATCTATATATTAAACATCTTTTGTTGATGGAAAATTTAGGTATATATTATACATCACAATCAAAAGAGTTGGAGTAATTGATGAGGTCCGTGGTTCCACAGATGTCTTTCATTTCTTTTTTGTGTGATTATGCAGGTGACGTTGTTTTCGTGTATTTAATTTAACGAGTGGCTGCAACCTGCAACAGCTATATGGCCAAGCCAACCATATTTGATAAATGTAAATATCATATATATCTCCTCAATAAGTGAGTATTGTTACGTGAAGGGTATAGTTAGCATAAGTATGTAAAATTATTTTACAAATAGAGAAGGAATAATAAAAATGAATTATAATTAGGAGTATTCTTATTGAGAGATTGCTATTGTCTCAAAAATGTGTTTCATTTGTCCTGTATATAAGAGCATCTTTAATGGTGCTCTTTATTTTTCTATTTAAATTTTAGCTAAAATAGTTGAAAAGAAATTAGAATAGAGAGCATTTTAATTATTCTTGCTTTTTCTACTTTAATTAACATTTGATTATGTTAATAATATTTTATAACTTAAATTTATTAAATATAAATTAATTTGTTGAAATAATGAAAAAAAGTAAGAGGTTTTTTCATTTTTATACTTCAAAATAGTTTTTTTTTTTGTATTTTTACAGAATTCTACATAGATTCTCCTATTGCAACTGGCGCTGCAACTTAAATTGTAACAAAAACTCGTACATAAATTCCTATTGCAACTAGCGTTGCAACTACTTTAGAAATTCAAACCGTAAATTTAAAAAAAAAAGTTAAAAAAAATATATATATGGAGTAATTCTCCAAAAAATAATAGTATGTTTTTATTAAAATGATACTAAAAAATTTAGCAAAAAATAAGAATATTATTACATTTAGAAAGTTCCTTATTCATTTTTTATTATAGAGAGTTATTTTTTTATTTTATTTTTTATAGTTAGAGTTCTTTTTTTTTTAATTTCAATCCTTATTTTAACTAAAAAAAAATGAGTTTATAGAACGTAGTTATTACTCTATCAATTCTCGCCAGCCGACTGACTCAAGTTAAATTTTTGAAGAAGTTGAGAATAAGAATAGACATGAACAAATTTTATTATATCTTGTGTTATCAATTAATCATCAATTTCTCGGTGTAATCAAATAGCATCATCATAAATTAATTTGAGTCATGACACTAATCATGTAAGTGAGGTCACAGTACGGACTTAAAAATATTTATTTGTTAATATGGATAGGTAAATTAGATATTATTTATTGTAATAAGAAGATGACATTCATGGAGCAAAATTATTCAAATTATGTTCACCTACCTGTTTACAATAAAAATAAAAAAGTAAAAAAAAAAAAAAACTAATTGCATTTCAATTAAAGTTCAATAAGCTTGTCCTCCAACAAGTATATGCTATATTTTCAAACTAAATCTATTAATAAGTAATAAAAAATTCATTACATAAAATTGAATAACTGAAAATAATAAACGGTCTAGCATGTACAAAATGATCAACACACAAGATATAGAATAACCACAATATGAGACCGAATTTCTAGATATTGGTCTGAAATTTGGCGGGATGCATTGCGGGTAATTTGAAACTTATTTTCGTAACTCCCTTAAAAATAAGATTTGATGATGATAGCTTTAGAATTACGATTAAAGTGTAAGATATGACTTGATAGAGCATTGAATTAGCCTCGAAACGCAAGTTGAATTGCGTCAATCGGATCAATATTGAGTGAGTTATGACTATTTATGAAGGTACGTATGTTCACGACCAAACGCCCCACATTGACATCCAGCGCCCAGGTCGACATCCCAGCGCCCAAGTTGACATATGACGTCAACCTGGACGCTGGGTAAGTATAAAAACGTCCAAGGAATTTACTTTAAGATGGCTAAGTGATATTTTGACATCACTTAGTCTGTCTTTTTGTTCTAGCAAAGCTAGTCACCAGTTCTCAGAGATATTACTATTCTGCAAAAATAAGAGACTCGAAACTCTTCATTTCCATGTAAGTATCCCATCTTGGAAATAAGAAATGCAAAGTTGTGAATTTAGCTTCTCTGACTTCATGGATCTAAGTTATTGTTAAGAACTAGATGAACCGTCGAAACGAAATCAAAATCGATAAGCAACACCCAACGCACCAGGCCATTTGTCAATGTGGGCAATGGGTACCCTATTCCCGAGCTCTTGGGATCTCATTTTGATACTTTTAAGGTTCTTGAGCTTGAGGACAAAATCTCTTACCCTATTTTTGACCATTTCGGATTCATTGGCCGAATTTTTGGCATTTGAATAATTGAAGGCAGCATTACAGGTAGATTGTCAACTTGGGCGCTAGGCCCTATTTCCAAGGGCTCCAGTTGGTGAATTTCTCTCCGAGTTTACTTGAATCTTCATTATTTTTTATGACGGAAAAAATTGTTCAAAGCACTTTTTGGTGAACTTGATTGGAAATAGCCTAGCACTAGGTGTCAACCTTGGCGCTGGGTCCCAGTTATGGCCCTTCAGAAGTTCCGTTTGATCCTCGAAAATAGTTAAATCTCAATCTTTTCTAAAAATGGAGAAGATGCTCTGAAGAGTTCTCAGAAAACATCATCGAAATCAGCCCAAATTGAGAAAAGGTCAACCTGGGCGTTAGGCCAGTCCTATGTGTCAACTTAGGGGCTGTGCCTTGTTTCTAGCAGCCAGGAAGTGTTGTTTCTTCTCCAAAAGGACCTATTTCCCTATTTTTGATGAAGACAAAAAAGATGTAAAAGTCAGATTGTCGATCTGATACTTGGAAGGCGTCTAGATTAACTAATTGTCAACTTGGGCGCTAGAGGTGCTCAGGGCCCTGAGGCCCTGGGTGCTCAAAAATGAACTTGCTCTGATTTTGATTTTGATGCCTCAAATATGTCTGTGGTATGTCTAGTTGATCTCCCAATGCAAGTTTTGACCCATTTGCACTAAGAAGGTCCGGGATACTAAAATCCAAGTTGGTAATATCAACCTGGGCGCTAGGTGAAACCCTAGGTGCCTAGGTTGGATTCTGAGTTACATGTTCGTATAATTTTAGCTCCCGGGGCTTCGATTATGCTGCTTCATGTCTTTATGGTACATAATACTAGAAGATAGTGAGTTGGATTAAGTTATTGAAGTTCAAACTTCCATCCTGGAGCTCCCGAAGTCAATTTGGCGCAGGGCTAGGGTCCCCTCCCAGGTCGATTGCTATGACTCAGATCTACTCAACTCCGTGACATCATCCTTCTTGTCACGTGTCAAAATTTCACATCACCAGGGAAAGTTTTTGGGTTAACATTTTTTACCAAGTCAACTTTACACTTGTGTGGAGTTAACTTGATGATGTGAATCGAGCCCGTTTCGCTTAAAACTATCAAATGGGCATCAATTTTGACATTCTTAGGTAATTGTATCTATTCTTCAAGCATTCTCAATTGAACTAGGACTTTGAACTCTTTTGCTTAGTCCTTGGGAATTTCAAAAATTAATTAACAAAGAAAAAGAGAAAAAACGTATCTTTTTTTTTTTTTTTTTTTTTTTCACTTATCGTTTACCTTTTCCTTTAAAAATTTGATTTTTTTTTTATTTTTGTTATGACATTAAGATTAGATTTGAATCTGAATCCTAGTTATAAATGCTATTCGAAATTAGAGAGAGAAAGAAGAAGAGAAAAGACTTTTGATCTTTTACTTATCATTTCTCTTTTTCTTTTAAATCTCTAAATTTTTTTCATAATCTTAATAGCATTAGAAATTAGTGTTACTTTTTAAATTTGGATTACTATTCCTATTTATATAGGAATTTTAAAAACTAGCTTGAAAAGAGAAGGGAAAAGATATAATTGTATCTTTTACTTGTTATTTACCTCTTTCTTAAAAGCTTTAAATTTAAAAGTATTAACGCAGATTTTTGTTAGCTAAATATATAGCCTTTCACGTAATAAATTTACTACAAAATTTAATAATAATAATAAACACCAGATATTTTATGTAGTTTTGTAGTTAAAATTTACATATTCCACGAGTCTATATTGTTAGGAATATTTATTCGAATACAGAGTATAAATCTCAATAATAATAAATAATAGGATTCTCTCTCTATTTTGTCGTTCCTTTCTTCATGGATTCTGCCCCTATTTATAGATCTATAGGTGGCAGTTATTTTTATTGGGATCGATTCATTTACAACTGCTGATGAAAAGTAGACATTCCCCACGTTTCATTTATATGCACATAGGATAATATCTAATAACTACCCAACTACTCATTGTCTTTATCCTTAAAGCGGTTATGCTGACTAAGAAAGTTGTTTCTTGCTGAGAATGAGTTATCCTTCTTATTCGTCTTTAGAGGAAAAAATACTAAATGTAGACATATTTCTTCTCGCAACATTCTCACGTTATAATGATATTAGCGAGATGACTACTATGTCGCGTAGAAAGCGAGATGAATAAATGTAATCTTCACGTACGATTGTGTGTCAATGAGTCGTAAGATCCTTGATGTCTCGCCTTGCATATTTTTATTATATACTCTGTTTATCCTGAGGCAGACATATTGTCTCGTCAATTAAATTCATTAATAGTTATTATTCTTATCTCGCATATGCCTATGTAGTCAGTGAGTTTGAATATTTTTATAAACTTTAATTAATTGGAACGAGTTATTTAAATCGCATTTATTAATGCAATTTAATTATCATATTCTTTAAGTTGATCCATATTCCTTTTGTAGGACACGTGTTGGTCTCCAATGAAAAGTCGAATTTTAGGTTTAACAATTGCTCCATAAAAAGTGTTTTTTAATTAATAAGAACTTATTAAATGCTTCTAGGGGTATAATTGTATTTATCATGTTTAAAAAATGCATGCTTAAAATTTTGGCTGTTCAAAACTTCGAGACACATCATTACTCATTTAATGTTCTGACCATTCCATTCTCGTATAGTTCCCACCTGTTAGATCAGATTCCCTTTGATCGAACAGTGATCACTTATTAGGTATAAAATTAAAGTTGCACATCATTTTCGCCATTTTCAACTATCGGACCTTCGAGCTTTTAGCAAAAATCTCAACCACTTTTTCCCCAATCTTGCATGCCTTCACTATCTCTTATATTTTTGCCTATTTCATCTGATTACACTTTTTGTTCCAGAAATCATCAAGACTCAGTTTTACAACCTTCAGAGTTTCGATCGCGAAGTTTCCCTCTGCCCAGAAAATTTCATCAAAACAGTAAGTGATAAACTCTCTTTTCTTATTGATTTTTCCTTCTGTTCTAATAATTTCTTTTCCTTAGTTTGTGTTTCCTTATCTGCATTACTCTGTTGTTTGGGTAATTTTGATTTTGTTTGTCTAAATAACTCTAGGGCTAGAAATTTTAGGTTGTACGATTCGTAAATCTCTGAGTTTTATTTGTGTTTTTTTTTTTTTTTAAAGAATTAGGATATTATTAATTATAAATATGTCCCAACGTGTTCCAAAAATCACAATCATAAAATCCTTAAAATAAGTTTGTCCTCAAATTTTTGCCATCAAATTCAGACCCAAAACACATGTACTCCAAAATATTCTTGAAGTAAATAATGTAAAAATTAAGGATAATCTTATTAAAACCAGCCAAGATGAAACCTCCAGTCGTTATATATTTTAACGTAACATTTTATATTTTGCTAAGCAAACTTAACATAACTTAATTATTCTTACCAGAGGTTGTGTTGTGTGGTGTAGTGGTAGGGATTGCTTTTACTGCTATTCTTCTTTGCTTGTGTCAAGGGTTCAAAATCTACCACAATGTCTCGTGAAGGGATTAACAAAGACTTGACTCTCTAAATGCTAAGTATTATAGGCGGTATCATTTGTGTGATGAAAACTTTTAAGATGATTACCGATTACTCAATTAATAGAGACCGATGTATAATGTTCCTATAACTCAAACATGATACTTAGATTGTCAAAATAACCGAATGAGTAGAGAAGTGATGTACAACACATTCCCTTATTTTTAATCAAAAGAAAAAATAAAAATAAATAAAACTTAATTATTCTTAAATTCAAACTTCGCTGTGAAAAAAAACAAGTGTTAGTTAGTTGAGAATCACTTGCATTCACGTGCAATTTGCCTTTCTTAAACTCACTCCCAACAGCTTCTTCTCTTGTGAACTCTTTGGTTAAAACTTACGGTTCCAATCCAAACCTGAAAGTAACCCATTTACCAACAACTCTTCTGATCTGTTATTATTATTATTCTTTTTGTTTCTTTTCCGGTCACTCAAATTATCGAATTCCCAAAAGCTCCTTTCCCATTCCCATTGCAAAAAACCAGTCCAACCCCAAAGCTCACTTTCGTAATTTTCCACAATGAATACACCCCAGCCCGAACCAGACCGTCCGGTCCCGACCTCAACTTCCTCGCCACGGCGCCTTCTTCTGAGCTCGACCCCAATCTCTGGCTCCCAGCGGAAGATCGCAATCGCAGTCGATTTAAGCGACGAGAGCGCCTACGCCGTTCGATGGGCCGTCCAGAACTACCTCCGGCCCGGAGACACGGTGATCCTCCTCCACGTTCGTCCCACGAGCGTCCTCTACGGTGCTGATTGGGGCTCCATTGAACTTAATCCGAACAGCAACAACCAAAACGAAGTCGTTTCGTCTTCGTCTTCCTCAACCACAACGGAAGAGTCTCAGAGGAAGCTCGAGGACGATTTTGACATTTTCACTACCACGAAAGCCCAGGACTTGGCCCAGCCATTGGTGGAAGGAGAAATTCCCTTTAAAATCCACATTGTGAAGGACCACGACTTGAAAGAGCGGCTCTGCTTGGAGGTCGAGAGGCTAGGGCTCAGCGCCGTAATCATGGGGAGCCGAGGGTTCGGCGCCTCTAAGCGCACAGCCAAAGGAAGGCTCGGTAGCGTTAGCGATTACTGCGTTCACCATTGCATTTGTCCTGTTGTGGTGGTACGGTACCCGGACGACAAGGATGGGTCTGATGACAGCGTTGGCAACGTTTTTGTGGGCAGTGGGCCTGTGGCGAAGGCGGCGGTACAGCAGGTTGAGCTGCATCCGGTGCCGGAGGAGGAAGATCAAGAGTACCATGACGCTCCTGCTGATCCTTAAAGGTTAGATCATTAGTATTACACCATTAAAACACCATACTCTGTTTTGGATTAATTGAAACAAAATGGAAGTTTATGAGATTAGTGTTGTGGAGTGTGGATTCAACGGCCTACCAATCTCGAAACCATTCAAAGGATTTAAATTTGAACCTGAAAACTGAAATGCAACTTGGATTAATATTTGAACTCAATTGAAGCTCAATGTTGATATCTGGGCACCAATGAAGATCACCTAATTTAGTTACCGATAAGTGATAAATAGGGCATTTCATAATTATGGTTCCGTAATCTCTTGTTATGAATGATGCTTTAGCATAAAAACAAGGGAAAAAGAGTGAAGCTTCATGTCCATACTTGATTGATGGCAATCTTAGTACAGAAGTTATCAATAATTTTTTTTTTCTAAGCATATTTAACTTTTAATGTCTTCAGCGCTGCAGATGCTTAACCATTGATTCTCTACGAATTCATGATTCCTTCTTCCTAATTTCAGGTAAAATTATTTTTATGTGATCCAGGGTATGCTTGATAAATTTAGTTTCTTTACTGTTCATTCGCTTGCTACAAATCTCAGGTCTTGGCCTGTAGGATTCAAGTCTTTCGTTGGTTATTATATTGGAAGTAAAATCACTGGACGAACTTTAGTCCAAACAAAAGAAACTATATGACTTTTTTATTTTATTTTTACTGCAGAAGCTGACCGAGGCTGCCTGGAAAATTTCTCTTCGTTACATTTATTTATGCCTTGTAAAAATGAATGAAGGTGGTACCATTTAGCTTGTACGTCATTTCCACTCGAATATCATATGAAATGATTGCTTGTGTATAATAATTATTCCAGACGTTTCTGGTTCAAACCTTCATAAGCAACAGTAAAATAAACATTTGCTTGTCTATTTGTTCAGACTAGTTCAGTTTTTCTTCTTGTTAATTGTTTCTTCTTTTTCTTTTTTTGTTTTTTGAAAAGAAATTCATTTCTGGTTAAGAAATGCAGAGACAAAGTCGCATAGATCTCGTAAAGAGATGACCACAAAAACAGCAAACCACGCTGAGAAAGAAGATGAGCATAAGCTCAAAACCCATAACGGAAAACTAAAAAAGCAAAACAAAAAAACGAAACCTCCAGCAAGTCAATCCTCCCTTCGGTAAAAGGACAGTCATAACATTAGGGTTCAGACAAAAAAGGAGCAGGACGAGAGATGCATCTTCCTTTGGGAATTACTCGAACATTCGCAACAATCTTGTTTGATTCTTTGTGTTGTTCATTTACAGTTTTCAACTTATGTCTTGCTGCTACACATTTTTTTACGTATTTTTACTTAAGTCAACAAAGCAAACTAACTAGCAAAAGCAGAGTTGTGATACTAATCAATAATTGGATAAAAGATATATTTTTTTTTATATTTAACAGCACTTCTGCATTTCAGTTTTGCTTATTAATTTATACAAACCATTGTAAATTAAAAATAAGAATAACGAGAATTCTGCTATTCAAATTAGGGCCTGCCAACAGAGCTCATGAATAAAAACGAGAACAAAGGAATTCAAACCAAGAATCTCACAACAATCCAAATAACATATCATTCTCTGAAGTTTGATTTGAAATGACAAATTAAACTGTAATGTTTGAAAAATCACTCATAGATTTCCCAAAGTTCCTTCACTTCGACTCCTGCGCATTGAAAGATCGGATTTGACATTCATTAGTTTGCTGCCAATATCAATATAATTATGCCGATTAGTTGTTACTTTAGTCCCCATTGGAGGCAGTCGGCTGTGTCTACCCTTTGAACGTTTTGGAGACACTGCTGCTGCTTGACTTCCACGGACAAGTGCTGAAGAAGAGGGAGGCCTCTGAGCGGTTAGAACACTGCCTTTCCTTGTTTTATGATCTGGTCTGAGACCACGGTCAAACTGGTGGGAGCTAGTTCCTAGCCGAACTGATCTCTCTGCAGAATCCTTTAAAGTGTTGGCTTTGATTGTTTGCCTGTTGAAGTAAGCCAAATGGGGAAGAAGGCCTTGAAGATGTTTCTTCAGCTGGTCATCTCCAACATTCTTCTGTGCTGGGTTCCCTTCCAAGCTGATGGCTTGCAGGGAACTATAGTTGGCAGCAAGTTGACCAAGACATTTGGCTGTAGAGATTTTATTGAAACGTAAATCCAGCACAGTTAATTTTAGGAGACGGTGAAGACCCTCCACTTCACTGATTCTGTTTCCAGCTAGGTACAACTCCTTCAGGGAGGAACAAGAAGCCAAGCCTTCAAATTCAAGGATTGATTGGAGAAGATTAGTGAAAAAAAAAAAAAAAACTAAACTTGGTTTCCAAAGCTCCTAGATTTTGACAATTTCCAAAAGGGGAAAAAAAAAACTAAACTAAGAAAACAAATGAAGTAAAAAAATGTTCAGCAACTCTCAAGGTTATGAATATTATGATCAAACTACATCATACCATGTCCGATTCTGAAAATTCGGTTGTAGCTCAGGTCCAACACCCGAAGTCTGGTGAGTTCACGCAAACCCTCAATTGTGGAAATATTGTTCTTCGATAGATTCAACATATGAAGTCCTCGAGGAAGAGCACCAGCAGTTATTCTCACTGAACCAGGAGGCAAACAGAATAATAATCAGAATGTTAAAACGGAAAAATAAATCATTTTCACAAATTACCATACAGCATAAGCATGCTGAATATTTCAGAAAATAATTAAATGAAGAAATAGATCAAACCTATTGAGTTTCCTGACAGATTGAGCACCCTCAGGCTTATGAATGCACTCAGAAATGGGATCACAACCAATCCATGGTTTGCCAGGTGAGCTGTAGTGGTGGCTGCCGTCAAAGAAGATATATATCTTTTAGCCACTTCCATGCCAGGAGTGAGTTTGTCTTCAACCTTCACCAAACCATCAAAATTACTGGAATCTCCCTTCATGTGATCATCAGACTGGAGTAATTCATTTGTTTCCTCTAGAGGACTGCAGTGTTGAAGATCATTAACCCAGTCCTCAATACGCTTAATCTTAAAATCTCTGTTGGGCAATTCATCCCACTGGTGAAGTGAGGATCCTCCTGAAATGCTTTTCGCTGAATCAACCTTGTTCATCACTGGCATAATCCAGTCTTTAGCTATACCAGAATAATTGCAAGAATCATAATTATCATCAACATAATTTTCAGAAGGGCTTTCAGTGTTATGATTAGTATCTCCTACTTTTCTTTGCACTGAATGTTTTTCTGCGTCATGAATTGAAATATCTCTCCATCTCATGTCAAGACCATGTAAATCTTCAAAAGATTTCGAACGTACACCTAAATGCGTACACCTTGCAGAAACTGGTGAACAAACACTGAGATTTGGTAAAGAAAATGATTTCGCAATCCTGTGTGGAGTACGCAGAGCCTGGTCACTGCCCTCACCAGCACATTCACCAGATAGCTGAGTATCAGAGTTCTCCTGGCCTTCCTTTTCTGAATCTGGTGGTCCCCCAATTGAGTAAATGGATTCATTATCATCAGCAACATTACAACTTACTTGAAAACTCTCTAAGTTTGGAGCTTTTTGATGCTGATCGGGCAGGCTTTGTTCTTGATCTTGGTCTTCACTTCCATATCCTAAGGCCAACCCAATGGCTTCTGGGGATCCATCACAGGAAAATCCTAGATCAGTCTCATTTTCAATTAGACTGTTTGTAGAAACCATCCCCTCTCTGTACAAGCCACTCTGCATAGATTGACTTTTCTTAAGATGTCCATGCTTAGGAATTAGTACCTCGCCTTCAACAGTAAACTCGTTCTTCATGTCCTTTGACTTCCAACCACGCTCAGAAGAAGAAACATGCTTAATGTCACTAGTAACACTGGAATCTGCATGAGAGTTCAATAATAAGGAGCTTGGTTTGTTCGGAAGAACCTCTGGCAAACGACTATGAGAACAATCTGACAATGTCTTGTGGAAAGTTTCAGATGAAGATTCAATAGTTTTCTGAATGAACACAAAGACAAGTATACAGAATCAATGAGCCATAGATAATCTACTGATGCTGAGGTTCAGCAGAAATGAGTAATTAATTTACCTTAGGTCTGTCGGAGTGCACGTGAGCATTGAAACATGAAAACCTTACCATTGTGGCAATACCACAGCTGCTTCCTCAGGCAGCCTACCTTAATTTTTTACATGAAAAACAAAATTTTCTTCTATAAAAGTATACTTCTTAATTCTTATTAATGTATGGAAGCTTGAAATAAATACTTATTTTGTTGAATAGTGGAGCAAACCATAGTCAAGCTTCCGGAAAACTCAGCAAGATGTGTCATTAGCCATAGTCCAATGATAAACCCTCAGAAACACGACACAATCTCCAAATACTTGATGATATTGATCTTCTAAGAACACAAAGCAAAATCACTCTCTCATTGTCACCCCACACCCTCTCACAGGTGCGAGAAGGATTTGATTTTGTTGCAGCTGCCAGAGTGAGAAAATCTTTATGCCAAATAGGAGAACACAAATCAAATCATGCATAAGAGTGATAACCTGATTACAAAAAAGAGAGGGAAAAATGCATCATCAACGACCTGACTGTTTGTCTAAACATACAGAGAAATCATTAAAAATTGTAAGTAGACAAATGAAAATCATAAAGACTGGGCAGTAGTATTCAAGATTAGGAGCACAGTAATCACTGACAGCAATAAAGGAGACTACAACATCACCATTCCATGATTTATTCAAAATTTTCCATAGTTTTAATACACCACAGATTCAAGTTAAAAGAGGCCAAACTTGAAGTTTTAATTTATTTATTTTTTTTTTTCTGATTACATGAAGTTTCAAAATTTTAAGCTTCCTAGTATGTACTTTCTTTGTTTTTGTCTCCCTCTCCCTCATGCAAAACAAACAAAAATGTAAAATTCACTTAACCAATTAAGAAAATTTGGAATGTTAAGACAACAGCTGCAAATGAATTCTGGGATTTAGCGTTCTTACTAAGTTTTTTTGTTCAATATTCGGTAGCCTCACAACAAAGATTGACAATCAACAGATAAAGGTTACAATTCGCCCAATTAAAGAACAAAAGCCATGTGGGCAAAAGCTCGATGATCACATTCACAATTTTCCATATTAACAATATTCAATGCAGCAAAAATTTGAGCATAATACGATAATGAAGAAGCTAACCATTTTATCCAACGAGAACTCTGAATCAATAATATATAATTATAATATTTGAAGAAAAAAAAAAAAACTTTTCCTTTAATTTCATACAAGAAAACAACAATAGAATGAAAATCATAACAATCACAAACACACAAGTATATAAGGTGAAAAGAAAAAACAACATAAAAACGAGCTTTTATTTAGAAAAATAGGAAGACAAAATATTTTACAGCAACACAAAGAATGAAATAAAGTGGGATCTACCTCACACCAAGGCTAAAGTGGGATAGAAGAGGCCTTGTTGAGTTTTTCTTATCTGTTCTTCAAAGAATGGTTTCTATCTAATCTTTCTCCTCTTCCTTCCGCAAGAGAAAATAATATAAATATAATCGTTGGGAAATGTTTATATATATATTATAAATCAGTAATTGGGAATAAATATCGTTTGAATAAACGGCGTAAAGCTAAGGTTCAACCCTAACCTCAACCTGTTTACTTGGCTGTGATTTGTAAACCTAAATAAATAACCAGACCGACTTTTTCTTCATAAATATTTTTATTATATTTATTGTTTTAAAAAAAATATCAAGCCCATATATTCTTCTTTTTTCATTTTTTTTAAAGAACGTTTCCCTTAAATTATTAAAGATGATAAATGAATCTATTCTTTCTTTTTAATTTCTTTGATTCCTCAATTTAATAGAAAAGAATGAGAAAATTTGAGTCCACAAAAGTGACAAATCAGATACAGCCGTGGAGAAAGGGGACCCGTCTTCATGAACCCTACAACACTAAATTTTAATTTATTTTTAGTGATGTTTAATTTAGTGGAATCACTACTACAATCTAAGCCTTTAGCTTCCCTTTTTCAATCCAATTTATAAAAAGGGAAGCTAAAGGGGGTGAAAATATCTGCATTGACATTTAGAGGCGGTTTTTTGGTAAAAACCGTAGGTATAGAGTGTATATATATCTATGCCGTCGGTTGGGGATTGGGAAAAATCAGGGTTTTTTTATATAACCCTATGGCGTCGGTTATTAGGTATTAACCGACGCCATAGGTGCCACCTTTATTCGACACGTGGCACCTATGGCGTCGGTTAATACCTAATAACCGACGCCATAGGGTTATATATCAGACCCAAACTGCTTCGTCTTCCTCACTTCCTCATTTCACACCTTGCTGAGCACGAAGAACAGCCACCCACAGCAGCCCCAAACCCACGAAAAAACCCTCGCCAACCACCACTAAAACAACCTCATTCTCCCTCATTTCTTAACCATTTTACCCCATTTTTGTCTTAAAATCTTCTATTTTCTATACCTAAACCTATACTGTAAAAAAGTTTAGTTTTTTTCCCCTCTATATACCAAACCGAACCTATTATAAAGAAAGGTGGTGGGTATAACTCCGGCCACCGATTTTAGCGGAGAAAACGTTGAGTCTCAACGTCCATTAAGGTATAAATATGCTTTCTATTCATTTTATTTATGTACATTGGTATTATTTCGTTTTTGTAAATTTTTTTATTTTATTAATATTATATTGTGTGTGTTCTAGAGGTGGTCGGATTTTTGTAGCATTTTATCGCCGGATTGCGTTTATAAGGTAAATATTTATTAACTTGATATATAATATATATGTATATATTTTGTGTTTTATTATTGAATATGTGTTTATATATATCTTGTGTGTATATACTATTTGTGTATTTTGTGTATTTGTATTGTATATATATTTGTTGTGAATGAGAATGAGAGGTAGTAGGAATTTAATTAGTTTAGAGATAAAGTTTTTAAAATAATGGTAGTGTGAATATATAATTGATTATATATGTATATATATTTATATGTTATTTTTTAAAAAATTAACTATGGAAATTAGTAACTAGCTAGTAACTTGCTACTTTGTTTAATAACTAGTAAGTAATTTAATAATTAAAATTTTAAATTGGTTGTATATTGCATTATGTTATTGGTTGTGTGCTAATATTTGAGGGTCGACATATTTCGGTGTTGATCGAATTTGCAATAGGTATATCCATCCACTAACCTTTTGTTAGTATAAATAATTATCAATGCATGCTTAGTTGAGTTTGAATATCTTAAATATTCATCCGTAGTGAAGTATGTTCTGCGAATACATGTACTGCGGTCGGATGGGTGGATAAATTTTGTATTGTTTATGTTAGTTTCTTTGTTCTGTATTGTTATATTTGTTTTGTTTGTTACTTTAGGCACTTTTAAAATTTTTGGGAACGTCCAATTACGGTAGTTATCTTTGCCAAAATTTCAGTAGAATTTGGATCAAATTTTATTATAAAAAACATAAATGTTAAAGGAAAAGTACATAACATAAATAACTAGGTTATTACTCACTAGTTGTAAGAAATTAGGTGACATAACAAATTCATATTTGACTCAAAACATGTTCGTGTTAGTAGGTCTTTATATTTGACTCAAAACATGTTCGTGAAATTAGGTGACATTTGTTTTGTTTGTTACTTTAGGCACTTGTCTTGTATAATCTAATTGATGTGTCTATGCATTTATTATACTTAGTAGGTCTTTATATTTGACTCATAACATGTTCGTGTTAGTACCATGATTATCAATGTCAAAGTTCATATTTGAAATGTTCTCAAATTTTGTTTATTAATGGTATTAGGAAAATGTTATTAATAGATTTAAATTTTTTGGAAACGTTCAATTATAGCCGTTATGCTGACGAAATTTTGGTAGAATTAGGATAATATTTGATTTTCGTTTCTCTTAAACTTGGTTGTTAGGATTTTATCGGAAGTGACTTTATCGGAAGTCAAGTACATAATTTTTGGTATAAGGTATGTTTTCTTTAACTTACTTTTATAAGAATATTTTTTATATATATTTAGATAATCCTTAAATACTTAGAGTAATTTTCGAATAATATTAATACATAGGATAGATATTGTTGAGTGTTAATGATAGATATAGTAAGCTAAAAAAAATACAAAAATATTGGGATAATATACTAATTATTATACAAAACATAACTTAAAAAATTATAAAAATAATAATAATATACTAGAAAAATACAAACCCATATTATAAAATTTAAATGTATAGAAATATTAAATTACATAAAAATTAAAATATTACACATTATTTTATTATTCAATAAACTAATTATTATACAAAACATAACTTAAAAAATTATAAAATTAATACTAATATACTAGAAAAATACAAACCCATATTATAAAATTTAAATGTATAAAAATATTAAATTACATAAAAATTAAAATATTACACATTATTTTATTATTCAATAAACTAATTATTATACAAAACATAACTTAAAAAATTATAAAAATAATAATAATATACTAGAAAAATACAACCCCCTATTATAAAATTTAAATGTATAAAAATATTAAATTACATAAAAATTAAAATATTACACATTATTTTATTATTCAATAAACTAATTATTATACAAAACATAACTTAAAAAATTATAAAAATAATAATAATATACTACAAAAATACAAACCCATATTATAAAATTTAAATGTATAAAAATATTAAATTACATAAAAATTAAAATATTACACATTATTTTAATATTCAATATACTAATTATTATATAAAACATAACTTAAAAAATTATAAGAATGATACTAAAATACTAGAATACAAACACATATTAATTATAAAATATAAAATATTAATAAAAAAATATCTAATATACAAACATACAGAGCAATGTAAATTTGTATTTATTTAACTTTTTAATTTAATTTTATTTATGCTTTAATTTAATTTAATTAATAATACAAAAATAAATTTAGATTTTTAATAAATGTAAAAAAAATATATTAATGAAAGCTGAAAAAAAATTTAGGAAACCCCTACGGATTCGGTTATTTTATAAAAACCGACGCCATATGTACCCCTATGGCGTCGGTTATTTCATAATAACCGACGCCATAGGGGTACATATGGCGTCGGTTTTTATAAACCCTTTAGCGTCGCCCTGATCAGCGTCGGTAGCGAATTTCGCGAAAACCGACGCTGAAAGGGCTTAAAAACCGCCTCTAAAGGGGGTTTTTGTAGTAGTGAATGTAATAGTATTCGTAATAATAATAGAATAAAAATGATAAGGAAAAAATTTGTATGTTTTAAAACTATAAATTAAACAAATAATCAAATTATCATTATTTATTCTTATCAAGTGTCAAAGTATTTATATAAATAAAAATAGAATTAAATATACTTTCTTTATTAAATAGGTAATCTTTATAAAATGGTTAAGAAATTCTCATATAATTTTTTAAGGTAAATAGTGGTATAATTACCTAAAGTTTTAAGTTTATAAGTGGCATAATCCTAATGTTTATTTTTAGCGGCATAAGTACCCAATGTTAATAAAACTGTAATTTTTCTCTAATTTCGTCAGTACAAGCTCTATTATTTTCTTAAACAGGCTACACATAAGGTACAGATTCTTGATCATTAGGTCTAAACAGAATCATGTAGTATCAGTTACTTCTAAATGTTCTTTTAATAAATTCAAAACGGAGTCTGTACTGATAAAATTGGAAGAAAATTACAGTTTTACAAACATTGGGTACTTATGCCGCTAAAAATAAACATTGGGTTTATAACACTTACAAACTTAAAATTTTGGGTACTTATGCCGCTATTTACCCAAACAAAAGTGGTTCTCCTATCCAACGTGGTGGCTATTCTAACCCTGGACGTGGCCAAAATCACCAAATGAATCAAAAAGCTCAGTGTCAATTATGCCACAAATTTGGTCATTTGGTTAAGCAATGTTTCTATCGTTTTGATAAATCATTTACTAGCCCTGAGTCTTTTGTCAATTTCCCTGCCACTGCTCACATTACTGAGAGGCCTACAATGTATGCCACACCAAAAACTGTCCATGATGACAATTGGTACCCTAACTCGGGTGCCACTCACCATCTCACACAAGATTTTACTAATCATGGAGCCAGCATATCTTATGCAGGTAATGAACAAGTTCTTGTTGGTAATGGTGCTGGCTTGAATATTAAAAGTGTTGGTAAGTCTTTTATCTACTCTCCTTTCTCATCTCAAACATTGTCTCTTAATAGTCTATTACATGTCCCTTCCATAACAAAAAATATGCTTAGTGTATCTAAGTTTGCTCAAGATAACAATGTGGTTTTTGAGTTTCACCCCTTTTCTTGTTGTGTCAAGGATCGTGCTACCTAGAGAATTTTGTTGGTTGGGAATCTTGAGAATGGACTGTACAAATTCGATTCTACTTAGTTGAGTATTCTCTCCCCTTCAATTGTTCATGATAAAGCATCTCAACCTATCCCTCAGTGCCATAGTCATCATCTTTTCAATTCCAATTTTGATTTTTCTTTGTGGCACAGTAGGCTTGGCCACCCTGCTACCAAAATTGTAAAAATGGCCTTGTCAAAATGTAATATACCGTTGTCTAATAATTTTTTTTATGTGTGCCAATCTTGCTGTCTTGGAAAATCTCACAAATTGTCATTTTCTCACTCCAATACTACTTATACTAAACCATTACAGCTACTCCATTCAGATCTATAGGGATCTGCACCCATTAATTCATTCAATGGTTATAGATATTATATTAGCTTTGTAGATGCATATTCAAGATATACCTGACTTTATCTTCTTAGAACTCGTGATGAGGCTTTGCCTACATTCACAAAATTTAAGGCTCAAGTTGAATTACAATTGGGTTTTAAGATCAAAACACTTCAGTCAGATTAGGGGGTGAGTTTAGAGCTTTTACTAATCTTCTTGAGAGTTCAGCCATAGTGCATAGACTTGCATGTCCTCACACTCATGTTATTTTCTTCATTAATCAATGAATATAAAGCACTCTTTCTTTCAATCTCTCTCTCTCTCTATTCTTGTCTTAAACCTTAGAGGGGTTTTATCTATTATTTTGTTAATGTTTAAGTCTTTGCAAGAATTTTGTTTTCCTAGATGTTTGTTTTGTTTCTCACTTTGTAAACTGTGTTGTGAATGCGCTGGCCAGTTGGGCCCATTGTGCTAAGGGTAAGTCTGAGGGATGCTTAAGGGAAGTGGCCCCGTTATGGCTACTAGTTTGTTTTAGTTTTGTGTTTGGCAATAAAATTAGTTACTTATAAAAAAAAAACAATAAGGAAGGAATACTACTAAATAAAGTGTGGGTAACTCAATTATACATTATAAAAAATAGGAGTGTTTATTGGATCACATCTAATATTTTTACGTTTATACAGATCTGATCCAATTATATATTGGATGATAGATTTTATCATCCAATCCGATCTGTTAGAACTATTATTTTCTGTAGTGACAAATTATGTTCAGTAGTATTCCAGTTGCGTCTGGGACTCGTAGTGTTTTGTCTGGGGTTCGTACTGTTAGTGTTAGTCCACGTCAGCAAATATATTTTAGGTTTTAATTGTTCAGATGGTAACAGCTGTCTATTTCGGGTTTCTTAGTTTAGCTGGGTATAAATACGATTTCTGGGTATTTTGTTGACGAACTTTTTGATCGGAGATTTGGGGATTACGTTCGTTTCTTTTCGTCTTGTTTCTTCTGTGTGTTTCATGGCAGGTCAGATCTTGGAGCTTGAGGATGTTCATCAATGGCGGAATGATCTGAATCTGGAATTGCTGAGTTCAAACTGAAGGGAGTTCAGTGTCATCTTCATCATCAGATCTGAAGGGATTTCAGGTTGAAGACATGTTGAAGAAGAGCTCAGTTGCAGCACAAGGGATTGTGCATTAACAATCAACATTCTTGATTGTTGTTGGTAATTCATTACTAATTGCTGTTAAGGTTGTATTTGATTCCTTTAGAGAGAATTGGAAATTGTAATATGAACCTTTGAGAATTAGTGGATGAATTTACCCTGGTTCGGGGAACCCAAGCACTAGTCGGCTGAGATGTGTTCTCAGTGCAGATGAAGCTTGTAAAATTCTGGTGTTGAATCTTTGATTTTGTTCTTTGTATATTCAAGCTTAAATCAAGATAAAATCAATCTAAATATGAAAAAGATAGGTTAGACAAGAACTTGGGCTTACATTTGGTATCAGAGCCAGCTATTTCTGTTAGAAATATTGATCCTTAGGGTTCTTGCAAGATTCGTTATTCTGAAATTTATTGTTGCTGCAATTCTTGATTTTTCTGCATTTTTTCTTTCTGCAACACCCAGTTGGAACTAACCCCCTCCAGACACGACTCTGGGAGTATACTGCTCTCTATCTTTGTTTTGTTTTTCCTTGTTAGTACAGGAATGGAGATGTTCAGAGAAGGAGGGTCCACATCACGACCCCCAATGCTGGAAGGTGCTAATTACCCATACTGGAAAACCAAAATGCGAGCATTCTTGAGGGCAGTGAATGAAAGAGTTTGGATGGCCATAGAAGATGGATGGACATGCCCAACGATGATGGATAACGGTGTCACCAAACCAAAACCTACGAGCTTGTGGACTCCAGATGAGATGGAGAGGGCCAATTTTAATTCGAAGGCCATGCATGCTTTGTTCAATGCAGTGTCCACAAATCAATTGAAGGTCATTGCAAACTGTGAGATGGCCAAAGAGGCTTGGGAAAAACTACGAATTAAAAATGAAGGAACGGATGCTGTAAAGAAATCCCGTCTTCGTGCTTTGGCAAAAGCGTTTGAAGATTTATCAATGGAGGAAGAAGAAACAGTGGCTGAGTTCCATGATAAATTGTGTGACATATCAAATGAATCTTATGCTTTGGGAAAGACTTATTCTAATGCAAAGCTGGTTCGTAAAGTCCTTGGAGTTCTACCTAGGAGATTTATGTCTAAAGTAACCTCCATTGAAGAAATGAGAAACGTGGAGGAACTGGATCTTGATGAACTGATTGGATCCTTGCAGAATTATGAAATGTCATTAACAAGGTGGAAGAAAGAAAAAAAGAAGATGGATGTGAACAAAGAAAAAGGGGACAACAATATTGCGTTCATTCACAAAGAAAAAAATAAGTCTATCCCAGATTTGTCTGCTGGTTTCTCAGATGAAGTTGTAGATTTGCTGACCAAGAACTATGCAAAATTCTTGAAAAAGAAGTACAAGAAACAGTGTTCTGAAGGTAAGGAAAATGCTTCCAAAAGAAATCCTCTTGGGAACTTCTGCCATGGTCAGCAACCCAGTGACAATAAGAGCATGGGCATTCAGTGTAGAGAATGTGATGGGTTCGGACACATTCAGGCCGAGTGTGCTAACACTCTCAAAAAGAAGAAAGCCCTTGTTGCCACCTGGAGCGATAGTGACGAAGAAAAAGACTCTATTGCAAGCAAAAGTTCTAATGAGGATAAACAGGTAGTGGCTTTCATGGCTCAAAGTCATCAGTCTGCTGAATCTGAGGATGATGGAGTCTCCACTGTGTCTGAAGTCAACAGTAATGGAAGACAAAATGCATATGAAGAGATGTTTGCTCAATGGGAATATATGACCAAGCAGATTAGAGGTCTGAATAGTGCCAAGGAGCAGGTAGAGTCTGAAAAAGTCAAGCTGGAGGACACTGCTAAGAATCTCAACCAACTTCTTGATGAGAAGGACAATGAGATCTACAAAATTTCAGCTGAACTCTTAAGAGCTAAACTGGCTTTAGAGTTTATCCCTCCAGGAACGGCTGCCATCAATCAAACTCTTCAACTTCAAAAACCTTATGGTGATCGAACCTCTATTGGATACAAGATGTTGTATAAGCAAGGAGGTAACTTGGGGGTAGAAGAGTCCATTACACCAGTGATCAACCTAGACAAAAAGGATGACAAGCAATCATCATTTCCCTCGACACCTCAGTCCTCAAACCCCACTGGAAAATTCCATGTTCCATCTGGACCTACCAAGGTGAAGTTAGAAGGAAGAAGAATTGCCCCGGAGAATATATCTCAGATGGAGAGATTCATCCCAGTGTGTCACTTCTGTAACAGGAGGGGTCATATTCGACCCAGATGCTATAAGCTGCAGAACTACTTGAAAGCTATGATCAATCGACCTATGAGTTTTCAAAAACCCAATAAAACTCGAAAGGAAGGATCTCAATGTGAGTGGAGATTGAGGGCTGATTGTGAATCGAATGTTGGGTTGGTAGCTCAAGTTTCACTGTCTGCATTTCTGGAAGGACAGTGGTACTTGGATAGTGGTTGCTCTCGACACATGACTGGCAACAAGAAATTGTTAGTCAATTACAAAGAAGCAAAGGAGGGAGTTGTCACTTTTGGTGATGGAAATAAGGGCCATATTATTGGAGGGAAATTTGATTTTTTATGCTTACATATTCTTGAAATTTTTCCTTTAAACTCATAATATTTGATATTTGTGGGATATGACACATTTTATAATATTCCTAAAATACCCCCATTTACATTACTCTCTCTCTTTTCTTCTCTCTTTCACTACACTGTAGACCATCGGGCCCCATCGGGCCCACTATCGGGCCAACCATCGGGCCCACTATCGGGCCCACCATCGGGCCCATCGTGCCCATCGGACCCATCGGGCCATATTAAATTCTATTTTTTTACACACGCAATCGGGCTCCATCGGGCCAACCATCGGGCCCATCGGACCCATCGAGCCATATCAAATTCTATTTTTTTTTACACATGCATCGGGCCCACCATCGGGCCCACTATCGGGCCTTTGTCTTCCTCAATTTTTTGTGTTACCATCGGACCGGCATCGGCCTGCATCGGGCTGCATCGGGCTTGACGAAATCAAACCCCAAATCCAGATTTTGCCCAAATCACATCCGACGAAAAAAAAAAAAAAAAAAAAAAAAAAAAAAAAGAGGGTTGGTGAGATGGTGAGATGGTGAGAGAACAACCGAGAGAGATAGAGGAAGAGAGAGAGTTGAGGTTTGAAAATGAGAGGGGTATTTTTGGGTTTATTGTAAAGTGGTCATATTTTTTAAATTTTAAAATGTATTAGATTAGGAAAAAAATTTTAAGGTATTTCATGCATATTTTTTCAAATTTCCCTTATTGGAAAAGGAGACTTGGTGATGAGTAGAGCTGCACCTCTTACTGAAGTACTGTATGTGAAAGGACTCAAGGCAAATCTGATAAGCATCGGTCAACTTTGTGATGCAAATTACACTGTAAGTTTTTCTAAAACTCATTGTTTAGTTTCATTTGATGGGTGCTCAGTCTTAACAGGGAAGAGATCTAGTGATGGTAGTTATTTGTTGGACAATGTTGTCCTGTGTAATAGTGCATCATTGGATAAATCAGGTATTGGAGACTTTACTGCTATTCCAAAAGTTTTAACCAAAAGAAATAAGAGTGTTAAATCATCACCTCGTCTTTCAAGAGCTCATTCACTATTATTAATGCTATGGTATGGTCTTCTACACCTTGTACTGTTGAATCTTGGGTTTAAACAAAGAAATGATGATGTTTTTGTCCTAGTGTATGCTGGTTTTGATCATGTTGTACATCGTACTCCCTTGCTTCAGAAGAAATATGATACACACATGATATGTTGTCTAGTGTTCCTCATTGCTTGTTTATGTGTCTTCATGTGTGATAATGAAAGTTCCACAAACATTTCTCAAAATGCACGTTGACTCAAAATATATAGATAACGGACATCATTTTTTTAGAATTGGTTGAGTAAAAATACATTGGATAATCACATATTATTCTTGATGCTCTCTTGGATTTTTGTTTAATAAAGCCTTGAATTCTCATATTAATGTGTGCAACTTGGGAAGTTTTTTTTTTTATGTGTTCTATCTGATTAATTCGTTGTGGTATATGATCATTATCTTTCTCTGTTTGTTCAGCTAAGCCTTGATTGCTATCATTTTTTTTTCTATGAGGCACTTCATGTCCCATCTACAGGTTCTCCAGTTCTATCGAGGAAGCTCTAAATAGGTGAATTTTTCAGGATCTTTTGAACCTTTATTTTTCCCAGCTAAAAAGGCTACCTCTTTTAGATGCAATGGGAAGAGCTTTCTTTAGTCCATTTACTAATAAGTAGTATGCTCCTTCTATATTAGTATTTCTGATTAAAAGAGGACGGCTACATCTCTGAGGGAGAGTGAAAGCCGTAGCTGGTTGCAAAAGAAAGAGCCGGAGTGTCTAAAGATAAAAAAAAAAAATGGGCAGCTTAATAAAATTTTTGAGAGAGTGAGCCAATGTTCTCACATGAGGTCACTTGCACACACTGAAGAAAAATCTTGGTTCAAAATCCTGTAAAAAATTCCTCGTTTATTGTCTTTCTCAAGTGTGTGTGAATATGTGGATTGGTAGAAGTTGTCTCATCTTTTTATTAAGTATGGCTCATTGTGAAGTTGAATGAATTTGTTCTTTGCTCAAATGATCATTGCTCACTTGTTAATTGATTAGGCCACTCATTGTGTTTCCTCTTTACAAGTTGAACATGTTAATTCTTGAGATATATCATTTGGCATGTTTTTGATTGAAATAAAAATAAATCTCATATGTAGCATCATTCGTAATATTGTGGTGATCTGATTGTTTTGCTTAGTCAATCTCTCATTTTTTTTATATCTAATATCCATATGTTTTAGGTCATGTTGTGAGATGGTTTGTCTTTCTTCTTTAATGTTGTAATAGATACTTTGGAATTTCTTTGCAATGAGGAGTCTATGTTGCATTTTCTGTTGCCATTCAGGGGGAGCTCTTCGATAAACTTCTTATTTTCTTAGGGGGACAATTTGACATGGATTATGCTCAATGAAGGGGGAGAAATACTTATCATTTGTGTGTAAAGTGGTAGTGGTGCATTTGTTGTTTGGTTGTTTAAAGTGTTTGCTTTTCTGTTTGTTTAGACTCTGTTATATTTTAATGGTTGCTTTGTTTCGCACTGGTATTGTTGTCATTGACCATAATTTGTCAAGGGGGAGATTGTTAGAACTATTATTTTCTGTAGTGACAAATTATGTTCAGTAGTATTCCAGTTGCGTCTGGGACTCGTAGTGTTTTGTCTGGGGTTCGTACTGTTAGTGTTAGTCCACGTCAGCAAAGATATTTTAGGTTTTAATTGTTCAGATGGTAACAGCTGTCTATTTCGGGTTTCTTGGTTTAGCTGGGTATAAATACGATTTCTGGGTATTTTGTTGACGAACTTTTTGATCGGAGATTTGGGGATTACGTTCGTTTCTTTTCGTCTTGTTTCTTCTGTATGTTTCATGGCAGGTCAGATCTTGGAGCTTGAGGATGTTCATCAATGGCGGAATGATCTGAATCTGGAATTGCTGAGTTCAAACTGAAGGGAGTTCAGTGTCATGTTCATCATCAGATCTGAAGGGATTTCAGGTTGAAGACATGTTGAAGAAGAGCTCAGTTGCAGCACAAGGGATTGTGCATTAACAATCAGTGTTCTTGATTGTTGTTGGTAATTCATTACTAATTGCTGTTAAGGTTGTATTTGATTCCTTTAGAGAGAATTGGAAATTGTAATATGAACCTTTGAGAATTAGTGGATGAATTTACCCTGGTTCGGGGAACCCAAGCACTAGTCGGCTGAGATGTGTTCTCAGTGCAGATGAAGCTTGTAAAATTCTGGTGTTGAATCTTTGATTTTGTTCTTTGTATATTCAAGCTTAAATCAAGATAAAATCAATCTAAATATGAAAAAGATAGGTTAGACAAGAACTTGGGCTTACACGATCCAATTAATTTTAGTCATCTAATCGATCCAATATCCTATGAATGTTGGATTGGATCGGTTCTATCTATTGAATGTATTTCATGTATATCTATTGATTTAATTTGGCCTTATCCAATATTTTAAATTTAGTATTTATTGGATCAGATCGGATCCATTTAATATTGTAGATTCATTATTTATTGGATTGAATTAGATATATCCAATCCAAAAAAAAATTAATGTTAATTTTCATATATACATACATTTTTTTTTTACGTATAATAACATAAAATCTAATTATTCATTCAAACTAAATGAAAATATTAATTATTTCGATTGGATGTTAAATGTATTGGATTTTTGGACACTCTATCTAATATCCGGTCCGATCCGATTGAATATTTAAAAATAACATTCAATCCAATTTAATCACAATTAGATATTTAATATTTGCTAATCAATTACAATTAAATTAGCCAATTATTATTAAATTAGATCAATATATACACACTCTAATAAAAAGTCTCGAGTCAAAAGTTTAAGGACACATGACACCGCCATAATGCAAAATGTATACACGACCATGATTTTTTTTTTAAAGTAGTGATTATGTTAATTAAAAGATTCATAAAATTTATGACTTAACAGCGTGACAATTGAATTGATAACAATATGATGTAATTTATATTTGTGAGTGTAGTTGCTATTATGATATAAGGAAATAATAAATTAAGAAAGAATGCAGGGGTGTTGCCAAATGTAGACCGGCAACGTTGTAATAATATTTCTTTAGAAAAAAACAAAAGAACCCAAAAAAGGCATCAAATATGACTAACTGACAAGGACCTCCTCTCCTCTCCACTCATCTCATTCCCATGTGACTTAGAATAAAAACAAGACTTAGTAAACTCAACAAAACCGTCGTTTGGAGATGCTCGTGGACTCGTTAGGTTTTATTGTATTGTATTATATTGAATTATATTATATAATATTTTTTATATAATATTATGTTAAATTTTAATTAATACCACTTATAATTTCATATAAAAATATTACATAAAATATAATTAAATATAATACAATACCATATAATAAGACCTACCAAACGAACCCTATATATTCTCACTTACTAATGCGTGAGGTGGCATATTCAACGGTTCAAAAGGGTTTAGAATTTATAGGAACAAACTTATATTGTGGACTTAAATGAAGGAGACTTGTATTGGCATTAATTCATATTCTCATACCACCTAGTTTTGGATCGATTTCCTGAAATGACAAACCTTCTTCCGGCTTTAAAAAGTTTATTTCAACCACAATTTCTTAAATTATATAAGATTTAATAAAATGGTCTTCAAATTTTATTTTTTAGTAAATTAATTTTCAAATTTTATATGTTTTTGTAAGTTTATTTTTAAATTTTATTTTTTAGTAAATTAGTTCCCAAATTTTTATTTAATTAGCAAAATTAAATTACCACCCTTACATATTATTTTTTTTTTATATATTTTAGGTACTTTAATTTACTGTTTGTGTTAAATTTAAATAATTTCATTTTTTAATTTTAATACTTTGATAAATAATCTTATTAATATATTTTATTTATTTATTTTTAGCTTGTAAGTATTTATATAATATTTAATTTTTTTACCAATATATTTAGAATATGCTTTACTCAAATATATTATTTAAATTTTGTATCAACGTTGGTAAAATATCATGAGTTTGTTGTTGAGTATAAATTAAAAATAAATTTTATAATATAATTTACTTAGTAGTGTATAAAAATATATATTATTTTAGCTACAAAATAATATTTGATATATAGTTGTTTTTTCTTTTTTGGTGCATGCACATCAACTATTTAATGAGAAAGAATATTTGCTTGGAGTACAAATGAATTATTCGATTGCAGAAATATTTTGTGTAAGTGTTGTTGACTGGATTTTTAGCCAACCGATGCGGAGTCGCAATAAATGAGATTTAGACCAAAATCGTAACAATAAATGTAATTAATGACACAAAAAATTACAATAAATGTAAAGAAAGACACTGAAATTTAAAGAGGTTCGGTCCCTGATGTCGGTAATAGCTTAATCCCCTTGTGTTTTATTGATCAAGGTTGCAAAAGTCAAGAACATGCTCTTGATTGCAAAAAATGAAAAGTGTTTATTTTTTTTAAGTGCTCAAAATCGCAGCCCCCTTCCCAGGTCATGGATGACCCCTTATATAGGAAAAATGGTTGCTGCTTCTTGCTTCAGGAGACGCGACCAACGCGGAGCTATCTCAACCGTTTTCCTTAATTTTCGAAGGTGATTGAAATGTGTTTTTTTTATGATACTATCCCGCTATTTTCGTAGGTTGAGAACTATCTTTGGGCCTTTTGTGGGATTTGAACATTTGAAATAGTCACTGATGATGAGGGTCTCCTAAGAGTGTGACATGATCGTTGACCACCTTCAGGGATAGGAGCTAACACTTGGGGGTGACACCCCCGAGACCCAACCTGAGGGGGGCGTCAATTGTCATCTTAGGGTGACCCCTGAGACCCCATATATGTTGTGGGTAGTCATAGTGTTGTGTGGATGTTCTCATCTACCTTTGAGAATGTCCTTATGTCTATGGTAGGGGTAGTGTCATCTATCCCCTAGACTAACTTGGCCTGTAGGTGTGTGGTGATTATTCATCCCACTTATGAAGGTGTTAGTCTATCGTTTTTCCTTCTTGGGAGATGCTCACCTTACTCAAGCTAGGGGTAAAGGTGACCGTCTGACTTCTATTCTAACGGTCATGACTACCCTTCATGATTAACGGTCACCCCAACAGTCATGACTTTACATATTCTTTATTAATTCAATCTTAGTATATTCGTGCCACGTGTGGCTACTCTTGACACATCATCGTCATTAAAATTTGGGTAAACAAGTGTTATTCGTAAAAAGATAAATTTTTAGTTCACATTTATATATAGTTTTGTGATGTTCAAAATATATCTTAATTTGATTTAAAAAAAATATATATAAATGAAAATACATATTTTTCTTCTTATTTCGGCATATTTACAAAAAAATATTTCTTGATTTGTTTTTTTTTTCTTCTTATTTAGGCGCATATTTTAAAAAATACATATAATTTTTTTTTTTTAATTTGATAAGGTATATCAATATAAAAATATTTAAAATTAATATAAAACTAAATAAATAAATAAAATACTAATATTTAAAAGTGAAGACTTTATGTATTTAAAAAAATAAAAGTTTGGGGATCAATTTGTTAAAAATAAAAGTTTAAGGATCAATTTGTCAAAATTTATATAGTTTGGAGACCAATTTGTCAAAAAATAAAGTTTAGGGACTAACGTACTAAAATTTATATAATTTAGAGACCTGCGGTACAAATAAGCTGCTTTAAAAATAGAGTTTTATTATTAGGTATAAGTAGTATCTAGTATTTTTTAAACGTGTCACTTTGTAATTGGTGGTTAGTCATACTTTTTAAAAAATTATAGGATCCGATATTTAATTACAAGAATGTTAATATTTTAACTACTAACATGTAAAAGAATAGTAGGTATTGTTTTTTAACATTATATTTGACCTACTTTTAAGTTTTCCAAGAATATAATAGATTGCGTCTCATTTCCAACTAGTATGGGTTTATCTTTCAGCTGCGAAATAATTTTTGTTATAGTTATTGGTAATTAGTTTCTTGTTATTTGACTTTTTAATTTAATTAATATCAAAACTGTATAGAAAAATAGTGTGATTATATATTGCAGTATATATAGGTAGGAGTGAATGTTTAATTATTCTTTCTTTAATTATTCTTTCTCTATGTTGGTAGGATGTATTTTAACAATGGAGAAGTTAGAATTGTAATTTGGATATTGGATGTGAACCCAAAAGTGGTACTTTAATTATTTAATACGTGTTGCAATGTCTTATTCATTGGTTGGACAGAACTAAAACTTGAGAATTAAATGATCCTCCTCCATCGATCTTTCAATGGTGGAAATAAAGCCGTATTGTTTAAGAAAAATAAAAAAGCTCACTCGCCCACGTTGGACAAAAATAGAAAATATATCATTTTATTTCATTACGTAATAAAATTAGAGTCACTTTACTACTCAAGTTTATATGGTAATGTTAAAACACAATAAAAGCATTAGAGTAAGTTACATGAAGTATATATCTTATAACTTCGATAAATAAGAAGTTTTCAACTTTGTGTGTCTGTTTTTTCTAATGAGTTTCTTTTGTCTAATGGTAGTAGACATGTTAATGTAATTCTCATATGTGTACTATGGTGTCTTTTTTGGCTTAATTTACTACTAGAAAAAAGATTATTTTTGTTGTTTTTTTAAGTGACATATGAGAGATGTGCGCCAGTTGAAAAATCTGACGTAATAACCCTAAACATATAATAACTTCTTTGTGTCAGTTATAAATAGAAACATAAACGTGTTTTGAGAATCGACGCAGACTATATGCTAAGTTGTGATGAATCGCATTTTGCATAGGCTATGTAGTGACCCAATCTAAAAAACACCAACCCAAATCTATTCAAACCAAAACAATAATACAAAAAGATCTCACAAATCTCAAATCTGTACATAAAATGAAGTACCGGTCATTTTATACAAATAAACATATCAAGATTTCAATACACGAATCTCATAAGTTATATCCAATATATATATACACCTCCTTTGCGAACGAAGGGAAGCGCCACTAGAGCTAGAAATCGACCGCTAAATATATAGTTACCGTAGATTGTCACGCCCAAACAAAATCTACAAAGAGAGAGATTGAGTTGAGTTTTATTTCCTAATCATGTAAGAGGAGGTTAGTTAGAGAAAAATATGTATATATAGTACTAGTGTTATGATTAGTTTTTAATGAGCTTTTTTTTTTCCAAGGAAACTTACAAAAATATTAAAATTTTGGTTCATTTTTACAAAATTACTGTCACACACAATTTTTTTTTACAGTGGAACAACTAAAAAACAACCATAAAACAACAATGGAACAACTAAAAAACAACCGTAAAATAACAGTGAAAACTTAACACAGTACACAGTATAAAACTTACACAATATTTTTGAAAAAAAATATACAGTATATTTGAAAAAAATTCCACCCAACAGTATAAAAGTAAAAAAGTTAAAAATTTCAGTATGTAGTGTAATTATCCCTTTCTTCTATTTGCTTTTTAAAGGTTGCATCGATTTGTAATTGTCGCTACTTTTTGTGTCAATTCAAAACTGACACTAATAAGAAAAATATAAGTTTTGAACCGACACAAAGTTGTGTCAGTTCCCAAATGACAAAAAAAAAAATTACATTAATTTTTTTGCATCAGTTTTAAGCGTTAATTAACGTATTAGCCAACGCCAAAAATATCTATTTTGTAGTAGTGAGTAGACTATTGTACCATTTTTATGGCTTGTTTGATGCATTTATTGACAGTTTTGTATAATATTTATATTTTAGTTATGATTCATATTGCGATTAGTTTTGGTGTCCTTTGTGGTTGGCTCAATTTTGATTTATCAATATTAAAATTTTAGCGTCTAACTAGAGAGACTTTTCTTTGGTTAAAGACGTCAAAATAATAAAGAAGTCACTATTAGGGTGTTTTCGGAAAAATTTCTAAGAGCAAAGAGCTTGAACGAAGAAAAATATTTCAATAAAAGTAAGAGAACATATCTTTTTAGAGGTGTTCATAAATATGATAACAATGACACCTTCAATTTTAGAAACTATAAAGATAAATTTTCTTCCTTTTTTATGTGATTGTTAATTTCTCTGGATATATTTTTTTTAAATGAAAAAAAAATGCCCCTGAACTATTGAGATTGTTAGATTTAAGGACTTTTGTCTAATTTCATTCAATTTTACTATTTCAGTGATTGTTTATATACTAAACAATGCTCTCCAGACTTTGATATCTACCAAATCATGCCCCTCGAACTTTGACATGTACTAAATCATGGCCCCTGAACTTTCATCCATGTTAGACTTTTTCACTAAAATTGGAAAAAAAAATCTTTAAATCCAACAATCTCAATAGTTCAGGGGGAATTTTTAACAATCTTAAAAGTTCAGGGGGCATGATTTGGTACATGTCAAAGTTCAGGGGGCAAAAATCCTAATTAGCCTAAATTTTATTTTGACAAGAAATCAGTTTAGGGTTCTATTTGTACCATTTTAAAAAATACACGGTCTATTTTATCATTTAACAAAACAGAGGGTCCAATTAGTAACTTTTGCAAAACACATGGTCCAAAATAATATTTACCCAACATATATATAAATATATATATGCTTTAGTAAATATTGTGTTAGACTTTATTTGTATAGGAGAATGAAAATTGAAAAGTGTAATTCAAATTCTTTTAACTCAATTAAATTATATAATTACAGTGTAATTATTTATTTTAACAAAACAACAAATCTTAATAAATACTCTAAATTACAGTTAATTTTAATTAAAATTTGGACTTTTTTCAGTTTTAACAAAAAAAGTAACAAATATTACAAAAATACTTTCAGCTGGCCAAATAAATAAATATACAGCCCAAATAAATTTTTAAACAAATACCACTTACACACACCTTCAACCCAGGATCCATGCTTCCTAGGCAACTATCGCACAATCATCGCACAACTACGCAACAACCCAACGCAACCGAAACGAAAATTCAACCAGAAAGAGAACTATCATTAACTCCGACGACTTCACTTGAGAAGACAACCAGAATCAATCAAAACATGGGCTATTTCGAATTCATAAAAAAAGTGTAGAAAAACTACTACGAAACTAAAATTCAACTAGAAATCCAGTCTAATTTGCATAAAACTAATATTTTGACTTCAATTTTTAAATCCATGAAAGGCAGATTTCAAAAAGTTGAACTAGAGTTCCCAAACAATCCAACTCAAGTATAATCCAAAAAAAAATCACATCAATACTATAGTAAAATATTTATCCTGGTATATTTTTGTTATTTTCCAAATTTCTAATGGTGAATTTGTTCATATTAAATCATAAGAGACATGTAGATAGAGTTACGTACGTAGAAATACTGTTTTAATTTTTAATGTTTCACAACAGTTGCATTATAGTTGCATTACAGTTGCATAAATATTTTGCTAACAGTTATTTCGTCTGATGCAACCTTCGGCCAACCACCCAGCAACCAGCCAAAAACTTTCGTCTGATTGAAACTTTTGTCTGATGCAACCTTCGGCCAACCACCTAGCAACCACCCTGCAACCATCGTCTCATTGAAACTTTCATTTGATGCAACCACACCATGCAACAATCACGCAGCAACCATGCAACAACCATCATTGATTGTGTAAGTGATAGTGTAAGTGGTATTTTGGTAATTAAAATCATATTAAGGTATAAATGTTGTTTTTACCTTATGAAAGTATTTTTATAAATAAAGTGTAAATTTATATTTTTTATGTAATAATTGTTTAAAATTTAGCTAAAATAACAACCTAAAATAAAACTTTGGTTGTAGAGTAAATAAACGGTAAATAAATTCTTTCTTCATTTTCACATAATACATAGTCAACGACAGCAGAGAATGATCTGGTTGTTAAATTCATATTTATTTTTCAGAAAAAGGAAAAAAAAATCATATTTATTTAATTTTATCAAGTACACAATTATCATTAGTCACCACAAAAACAATCCCTTGAAACACTCAACAATTCTCCACCACATGAATCAAAAGGCCCACCTCATACTTTTTCATATTTTCCTTCCAAGTGATTCATATTTTATACCAAGGTTCCTTATGAATAACACTAAACGAACCTTGAAATTATAAAAAAGGAGTTAATAGACACATTATAATTGGTCGATGAGCATGTGGTTGCTAAGAACCTTCCTCAGCCACCACATCTTCTGAGGTTGAGGTTAGTAGGCTTTACTTAAATTATTAATAAATATATTTAAATTTTATGTAGTTATGTATAATAATAACCACTGATTATGAGCATAAATAATGAAGTTGAATTCCTATAACTCAAAAGTTGAATTTGAAATGTACCCACATGATGTGATGGCCGGCCATAAGCTTTATATTAATCTAAATATTGAAAGAAAAAAAATACATTAAAATAAAGACAATAAACTTTTGTTTCTATTATGAGCTCCAAGATATTAGCTAAGGTGGTATTAGAAAAAATAAAAATAAGAAGAGTACTCCCCACAAATACCACTTGAATCAACGTGATTAATACAGTATTAAAGTTTGATTAAATTATGCAACAAGAAAATCAAATAATTCATTACTTAATTAAGCAAATATCCCATCAATGAAAATATGACCGAGTGTTCAATTAAGCTAAAAGTGACTGGCGTGATTTGATCACACTCTATATTTAGCCAATGTTTTTTTTAAAAGTAACCCACTAGCTCCAGCAACAACCACACTCAGTTTCCATATTTTGCAAGAAAAAATTCAAGACACAAAAGACATGCATAGTGTTCCCATTACTCACCAAGAAGTAATAATCACCCAATACGTCTCTGATTATTTCTCCTCCATTTTTCACTTTTATTTTTTCTTTTCTTTCTATTTTTGCATTTTAATAATACTACAGGTTGGAAGTATGAGTCACAAGGGTGTGGAGTGTGGACTTATAGCTTAATAAGGCATGAAATGAAGGCTAAAGACAGAGAATGATTCAGAAATAGCCACAAGTTTTTGGAGATATATGAGGTCCCCCACAATCAAAGCACCTAATAGCTTACTTGGCATGCCTGCCTTAAGATCAACTTAATCCATGACCTTTCTGACAGCTGCTATTTAAGAGCAAAGGGTCTTAAATTTTCAGGCTCAATGCATCTCACTGGCTCTACAAGGTTCCATCATTTGTCTTTAATTGTTTCCACTCCAGGCTCAATACAACCAACTGGCTATCTACAATGTTCCATCATTTGATTGGCATATTCTTTTTCTTCACAGTAAGTAGTAGTAGTGACCATATTGAAATTTGAAGGCATCATCACCGGTTGGAAAATAAAATAGGGAGTTCCAAAATTTCACAATCTATAACATTTATCAAAGATGGAAAAAAGCAAGACTTGATAGGCCAAGTTTCAACGTTGTGTCCACAATGTCACTTACAATTCGGAAAATTAAATTTTGCCATACAATCAATGGGGATCTTTTCGTTAGAAGAATTTCTTTCTATAGAAGAAAGAAATGCTCTATGGATTCCTTTGCCTACTATTCAAATTTAATATAATTTATTTGATTCTATGTTCCTGAAATGTCATCATTCATACTAAATACTAAATTTATAATGTCATTTCTATGATTCAACTTTCAAAAATTATAAAACAATTTAATAAGTAATAAGCTGCTGTTCTGTTCTTCATCACATGAAAGCACTTTTTCTATTATTTGATCATTAGTTTGAAAAGAAAATAACGGAAGTTCTCTTTAAATAAGAAAAATAAAAAATTAAAAAATGGGCACATGGTAGCTTAATAGTATAAATTGATTACATTATATTCATATCTTGTCTTTAAAATATTTGACATGAACAAAAATAGCGCAATCGACAAGAAGTGAATTAGACATTTCACTTTCGATCTCTTCAAAATTTAATTAAATAGCGAATGAAATATAATCTAAATTTACTAATTTCATACAAACTTAAGTAAAAATCAACTAGTTATCTAATCTAATCAGCAGTTAAGGGTTAATTGTTTTTGGTTTGGGTCAGACTAAAAAACCAAAAAAACTATTATCATTATCTTAGATCGCACGGTCATAATACTCCGCTGAATTAAGATCAATGGCTCCAGATCCTTGCCGACGAAATTTCTTAAGCGATTCTAATTTCTAAACCAGACCGCTCTGCATCGGTTTTAAGCTCTTTTGATGGCTTCGAATCTGCAGAACTGTCCTTTCCGTTGGCGCCGGACACATCTGCCGGAGCAGTCAGCGCTGAAAAGTATCTCCGTTTAGGAAATGGATGATCCAGATTGTCCTGTAGATTGATACGAATTAGTACTAATTGAATATTTGTCTTTTTTGCTAATTACGTCCTGATAATTTGAACCGTAGAAAGAGGGTGAAAATAGATACCTGAGTAGGATGGGAAGAAACCTCTCGGTTTCGTTTCAGGGAAAATCCTTCCGAAAATTCTTCACCGCCATTACAGAAAGTGCTTACGGACTCTCCACTACTAGATGAACTCGCTGCCGGAGGTGGCGTCATCGTCGAGGACGCCGACCATGGAACCACCTGATTATCACCGTCTTCATCATCGGCGTCTAACTCCTCTTGCTCCTCCGCTACATCTTCTTCATCACTATATTCGTCGTCATCTTCACTGATTAGATCATCGTCAGAGTCAAATTCAACATCGTTACCTCCTTGGCTCTCGTCTTCTTCGCCCTCGCCTTCGGTACTGTTTCTGGCAACAACGACGCAGCTCTCACACACTGAAACAGTTACGCCGAGTTCAGCGCCGGAGGCCTTCCATGGAGTCGGAGACTGGCAGAGATGACAAAGGACGCTTCGTGTGTGCCTAGCAACCAGAAAGTTGGCTCCGTGGACCTTAACGTCGCAGTTCCAGCAAAGACTAGCCTTGTCGGATTCACAGTAAGTCCTGGCCAAACCCTTACAAAGCTCACAGTGCTTCATCTTTTGATATCTTCTTCTTCTTTGGGTCTCTTTTTTCTTTGGGGGAGTCTCCTAGTTTTTCTTCCCTATTTCTCCCATGATTTTATATTCTCTAGAGACGCGGTTTACAAATAGAGAGAGAAACGAAGAAGGTGCAACCATTTATAGAAACATCTCTCCTTTTCAATCAATTATTGAAATTATCCTTTTACCCTTCTTCCCTTTACCTTCCACCAATTTTTATGTTAATGTTATAAAAAAATAGGTAAATACCATTTTGGACCATGTGTTTTGCAAAATTTACAGATTGGACCCTGTGTTTTGTTAAATAATGAAATGGACCCTATATTTTCTAAAATAGTAAAAATAGGACCCTGAGCTTAATTTTAGACAACTTTTTTTTTTAATACAACCAACTTGAAGATAATTCTTAATACGAACAGATACAAAAAATGTAAACAGTTTTGTCATAGCACTTTTAGATCGAATTATAATTAAACTTTAAAAATCAATTCAGGGTCCTATTTTTACTATTTTAGAAAATACAGGGTCCATTTTGTCATTTAATAAAACACAGGGTCCAATTGGTAACTTTTGCAAAACACAGGGTCCAAAATGGTATTTACCCTAAAAAAAACATTATATTTAATATGTACATAGCTCTTATCTACACCCACAAATTTAGTCTATTATTTTTATTTTTCACGAATTACACTATATTATGAAAAATAAATAAATTTAAATTAATTTTAAAAAATCACTATTAACTTTTTCTAAAATTTTATTTTTTAAAAAAATTATTTTGTGCTAATTACAATAGAAAATGTTTACCTGAATTGATCCTCGTGAAAAACAATGTTTGACAAGTGACAATAAGAAAAATATTTACGAAATTGAATAGTATCAAGTCATAGCAGTCGACTTATGAGGGGTCCCTAGTCCTGGGTCCAAGTTGACTCCGAGAACTTCAGAATGGGTGTTTGGATTTCGCCAAGTTGTTTCTAACTCACCATTTTTTTTTCAATATTCTGAACCAAAAAGACAAGAAGAAGCCAAGTCCGAAGCTTGAAAACACACATCATCCCAGTAGTCAATCGAGCATCTAGGATTTTCACTCAGCGCCCAAGTTGACATTCCTAATTAGAGTTTCGGTTTTCGAGCCCATCTTAGTGTAAATGGCTCAAACTCTGTACTTAGATATGAATAAGACTTGTCACAAACATATTAGATGCACCAGAATCATATTCGAAACAATTCCTGTAGTAGCGGACCAAGATTTAAAGTGAGGGGGCATAATTTTTTATTATAAGGCAGGGGCAAAAGTAAACTTAAAAAAAAATAATGCTCTTTATGGGAATTGAACCATTGACCTCTACCCTATATGTAATCTAATTTATCAATTATACTAAAGTTAATATTATTTCAATAAATATATATTTTTTTACAAATATATGTCGTAATTAACTAAATTGCATACATATTTTTTTCCCGATTTTTTTAGGGGCAACTCCGCCTCGCCTACATTTGGGTCCGCCTCTGAATTCTTGCTTGGAGCACCCCGGGCACCTGGTGATGCACCCACGGCCCAGGTTGATATTTTATCAACCTGGGGTATTTTCAACCACAATTTTTAAGAAGTATCTCGAGCATTTTCTTCATCTTCATCCAAATAAGACAACAAGTTCTTCAGGAAAGAAATAGATCAACATGGAGGACAAAACTGGGAGCCAACGCCCAGGTTGACTTGGTGCTAGGTCCTAGCGCCAAAGTTGACATGTTGTCAACCTGGGCCACTTCCAACAGCAGTTCAGACATAGTCTTTTGGGCATATTCTTTATTTTCATAAAAAATCAAGATACGAGTGCTTTCAAGAAACAAACGCAGCCATCTAGGAGTTAGAATTGGGACCCAGCGTTCAGGTTGACCTGGTGCCAAGTCCCAACGCCTAGATTAACATATTGTCAACCTTGGCCATTTCCAAACATTTCTCCCGAGAAGTCTTCCATGCATATTCTCTGTTTTTGTCAACAATCAAGATACGAGTGTTTCTGACAGTCAAACAAAATCATCTGGTGGTTAAAACTAGGACCCAACGCCCAGGTTGACCTGATGCCTAGTCCTAGCGCCCAGGTTGATGTTTTGTCAACCTAGGCCATTTTAAGTATTATCTCAGAAAAGTAATCCGGGCATCTTTTTGTTTTTCAGAAATAACAAAGACACAAGTGATCTCGGGGAGCAAATGAGATCATTCAAGGGCCAAAATAGGGCCTCAGTGCCCAAGTTGACATGGGTGCTAGGCCCTGTGCTCAGGTTGACAAAAACCTGGTTTGCATGTATGTGCTCTTCAAACAAAAATTTGTTCCAAGCATTCTTCTTATGTTTGTCAAAAATGAGGTAAGAGACCTCGTTTGCAATCTCAAATGCCATAGAAGAATCAAAATAAGCCCCAAAAAGCCCCTCTAGGAGCACCCAACGCCCAAGTTGACATATAGGCTAGTGCGTTGGGTTCTGCTTATCCAATTCTAGTTCTATCTCGAGTATATGAATATTTTTTTGTTGTAAATGAGATATACGACTTGTAACAAGTCAAATTCACACTTTGATATTTTTTGAGTCTACCCAATTTTGTAAAAAAGCGACATCTCTGAGAACTAGTGAACGACTTCACCAGCACTAAGAAATTGACTAAGTAATGTAAACATATCACTTAGGAATCAAAAATTACAAGTTTGATACATTTTTCAAATCATATAGCATCCAGGTTGACGTGAAAATGTCAACCTAGGCGCAAGATGTCATTCTAGGCACTAGATGTTGAACTATCTTCAGTAAAACGACCATAACTTCCTCAATATTTATCTGATTTATGTGATACAACTTGAGTTTTAAATATCTCTCCAAGTTCTTTCAAGTCAGTTTCACAACCATATCACAATTCTTAAGATTTCAAGTCCAAATTTTGTTCTTTAAGACAAGTGAAATTTTTTCTACAAATTACCATAAACGATCCAACAGATACGATTCAAGCTTCAAATTTGACGAACAGCATCTGAAGTCATTTTCACATTTAAATAATTATAAATGGTCAAGATCAACCCAGAAATATTTTTTCATATTTTATTATTATTTTAATGGATCTCTTTCCATATAAAAGGATAGTTCTACTAGCTCATTTTTCACATTCTGAAAAGTTCCCATAAGGTTAAAGCATCTCTTTGTAGAAATATAGAGCTCTTGCCTTCGTCAATTTTCTTGTATTCTTCTGAGCAATAAAAACTCAAAGTAGATGTAGCTCCATTACCGTCGCATCATGGGGAGTCAACTACTATAAATCCCTTATGTCTCTCTATTTACTTTACTTAACTTTTATTTTCTCTCGCCAATCTAGCAAGTGAGTGTTGGCCAGTTTTCTGTGTCAATATTTTGGAGCTTCCATTGAGAGCCACAACTCATTACCCTAATCAAGATGGTTGGAACGAGATCAACAGTGTTGAAAGAAGCACCACCAATGGTCTACCCATTGGGGGCACGCCAGCTGCTGGAGCTATTCTCAGCTAGTTTTTAATTAGATTCTCGGTGGGTACCAAGATAAGGGTCAAACATGATTGCATACTTAAGCAAATCTAAAGATCTATTAGCCCAGCTCAAGCGCTACTCCATCCAATAAGTGTCGTGTGAACAGAATGCAAACACAGACTCACTAGCTAAATTGGCTAGTACAATAAATTCTTATACTCTTAGTGTAGCTCCCGTCGACTACCTCGCCAAATGGAGAATTTATGATGACTCGAAGCCTATCCTGATGATTAATAATAGTCCATCATTAATGCCCTGATTGCACAATACTTAGAACAAGGTATTCTTCCAACTGACCGTAGTCCAAGAGACTGCTGAAAAAAGAAGCTCATTTCATCATCATGGACTGAGTAATGTCCAAAAGAAGCTTTTCAATGCTACTATTGATGTGTGTCACGAAAGAAGAAGCCAAACTCCTCATGGTCAAGGTGCATGAGGGCTTTTGTGGAAACCATGCTGGAGGACAAAGCCTCTCAAAGAAGATCTTAAGACAAGGGTACTTTCGGCCAACAATGATAGAAAACTTGATGGACTACGTCAAAAGGTGTGACAAGTGCCAAAGATTCTCCAAATACCCAAAGTTGCCCCGAACGAATTCAAGATTATGCAAAAACCCTTGCCATTTGCTGTCTGGGGAATCGAGCTCATAGGATCACTACCTAAGGGGAAAGGCAGAGTTCAATATGCAGTAGTAGCAGTAGATTAATTCACTAAATGGGCTGAGGCAGAGCCCTAGCCACTATCACACAGTTTGACAATGATCTCTTTACTAATTTTTGCATCAGACATGGAATCATTAAGAGTTTTTTTAGTGGTTGCCTATCCACAAGCAAATGGACTAGTGGAAGTAGTCAACTAAACTCTTAAGAAAACACTAAAGAAATGCCTAGAGCAAGCAAAAGGGAATTGGCCTTAAGAACTGCCTGAAGTATTATGGGCCTATCACACAATAGAAAAAACAGTAACATGTCATACTCTCTTTGCTCTAACCTACGGTTATGAAGCTATGATACCTGTAGATCTTACACCTCCATCACATTGAAGACTAACATACGACTTGCAAACCAATCATTAGGTGCTGGCTGATTCTTTAGATGGATTTGAAGAGATCAGAGAAAGGTCTGAGCTTAGAAAGGCGGCGTATCAATAAAGGGTTGCAAAACACTACAACTCCAAGGTTAAAGATAGAAAATTGAAGCCTAGAGATATGGTGTTACGATGAGTATTCTTGAACTCGAAAGATGCATCGACAGAAGTAATTCGACCGAATTGGGAAGGACCGATGTCGTCACTAAAGCACTTGAACCTAGTACTTTAAAGTTGGGATGCTATGACTACAACTTGAATCCATTGTCGGTACCAAGGTACTAGAAAGGGGTGCATCTATGATGGTACTACCAATAAAAGTAGATGTCCTGAAAACAACTCACTTCACTGTGAGATTTACTAGCTTGAGTAAGTGAATCAATCGCCTCTTAAAATAACGAGATGCGACAAATTTTTCTCTAGGTTAAGAGGTCCATTGCTAAGGTATGGTTCCTATACTAAGATGTCGAACATGGCATTAGTATAGGGATGATCACTTCAACTAAGCTTGGATGAAGAATGAAATCTGCAACTACTACCCTAAGTGTACTTTTTTTCTTTCAACTTAGCTCACAGTAATATAATTGTATTTAATTTGATGAGAAAAAGCATTGAACAAAGTTTTTCTTAGTACTTCATTTAAGATAATAAATTACATCTCACAGACTTGACGCACTCTCAAGCACTGAGTAAAGCTTGTAGGGTTGGTCATGAGATAACTTCAGTTGTTTCTTTAGTGAGTTCAACACTTCCACCCACGAATCCTTGGATAAATGGAGAAAGCTGACACGTATAACACCACCGAAGAGCAATGATCAAGAAGGCCAAGGGGGATACAGTATGACAAGTGACCAATGAAGGCACTTCCTTCATCACTTAGGGGAACATATGTTATGTTATGTTATGTTATATGGGAGCCATAAGTTGCACGAGCATTCAATTTTTTTTGCACATATATGTAAGTACTCTTGTGGTAAAGATAACTTTAAGAAGCAGTGACATTACTCCCAGTGATCGAGTTTCTTAAGACATGGTGTACTGTGCAAGTGTTAAACGGCCAAGCGGTAATGGGTAAAGTAAATAAAAAAGCAAACAACAGAATAAAAGTTTATTAAGTTTGAAATAATTTCTAATTTAACTAAAATAAATTATGATAATATTTTACTAATGCTTATCCACATCGAAAGGCCGTCTGAGAATGACCAACTAACGCACTAAAGCTAAATGCTAAAAACAAAAAAGAAGAAAGGACTTAGACAACATCCTTGAAGCTTATCACATCAACAATAGTTTCATCCTTGTCCTCACTTTCTGCAACTAGTGCATCAACAACAAAAGGAGGGAAGTTGGGATGCTCGAGGTTGCTGCCTTCAACTCCTATAACCCCTTTGACCACTGACTCACCACCATTCAAAGTGAAGTCTATTTTTTGAGAGTTTCTTCACTAAAATGCTGATCACAACGCTTGACAAACTTCAACACCTGTGTGTTAGGGAAGCCTGACTAACTGAAAGACTTTGCTCCTCCATTGGTAGACCATGCTTTATAGATGGCATTAAAACATAAGCCATCATAGAAGGTGACATCAAGAAGAACTTAATTTTGAAGAGTAGTTACTTGCTCTTTCAAGACCTTAACTTGATCTCTAAGATCAATAACTATTGAAGTTAGTTCATCGAGTGCAAGACGAGAAGACTCTTCAAGATCCAAAATCTTCTTCCGAGCAACTACCAATTTTTTCTTCAAGCTACTCTCTTGAGCTTTGGCACCACTAGCCACTTCTTAAAGAGTAGTCAACTCACTCTCTAGAGAATTGATCTTCTCCTTCAAAGCAGTCACCTGGTCTTTTGTAGCAACAACACGATCTTCTACAACTTCAAGCTTTTTAGTAAGCTCAACCACCTTCTTGTATTTGTTATCCATGCTGTAAGCATAACGAACACAAGCCTGAAGATAAGAGAACATTGTCAGGTGATGATAAACAAAAGAAAGTTAAGCTAGAAGGAGATAAGAAAAAACAGTTACCCCAAAGATGTCGGTGAAGCATCTTTGAGCAATAACACACGGAGGCTTGGTGCTAACTAACTTTTGCAATGGAATATTTTCAGCCTTGGAACCAATCAAGACATCACCATATGTAAGAAGCTAGGATCCCTGTGCACGTAACTGCTCCACCAAATTTGAACCTGAGTTTGAAACACCATTCTTAGCCTCATCTATAAGATATTGATCGTAGATCCTTCATCAGCACTAGTTGTATTAAATTCTCCCTGGTAGTGTCTTAAGCAGGAGGAGTGACATCAACATGTTTACTCCTCTTCCTGACCTTCTTCTTTGAAGAAATAAAAGCAGCATGGATCCCCTGAACAACTTCCCTAACCAGAGGTTCAGATTCCTTCAACATCAGAATTTTCCTCTTAGAGTTTGAACAAGATGCCATAGCAGCCAGGGAACTCATATTGTCTACAAAAAAAAAAAAAGACAAGTGGTTAGTGTGACAGAAGAAAAGTAAAACAACAAAGTAAAACTACATAACATGGAGCATCAGCCACCTGTTGATTCCCCATCCTTCTCCAGAGTAGTTCAAGTGGAGGTAACTTCTCCATCTTCTTGGTCTAAGAACACAGATATTCTCCCTGAATACTTTGTGTCACTTCGAGCTGAGGTCACTTCTTCTGACACTATGTGAGACAAGATGACGGTTCCACTTTGACAATCCTCATCATCCTGCTAGAGTTGCATTGTCCAGGATTCGTCAGCAAAGCAAATGTCAGCATATACTCATTGGCAAGACATTATTAGCCCAACCTTATTTTGAAGATTTTTCAGTATTGAATAGCGTTCTCCCATCTCTCTTCCGTGCTTTGATTTTGAATAGCATAGCATCGACTCTCCTCTTCATGTCAATCAGAGGAGCATGTCTTTTGAAAGGGCCAGCCTTTCAGAAGGTAATGTGTCTTGATGGAAGAATAGGGGTATAGAAGTATTCCTAATGGTAAATGATAACTCTAGAAATTAGAGTTATTTTATCACATTTTTATTAAGCAAACATAGTTTAGTTCTTGAGTTTATAATTGGTTTAGTAAGTTTTAATTATTTTTGAATTTATTAGTTTTATTTTATTTTTATAAATTTTTTGTGTATTTTTATAATTATTTTTTTTTATTTATTTATAACTGTATTTTTATTTTTTTAATTGGTTTTATATTTTTTAGGTGTATTTGGTGGACAACATATGGGATTAAATTGAAGAAATATTAGAGAAATGGAGCCAAAAGTGCAATTTTGAAAAGAAAATCAGATGAGGTCCTTTGCAAAACTCACTCTCGGTCAGCTCTTTGACCCAATCCAAGTTGTCTGCCTACTGATCCAAGGGCCCTGCTAGGGCGTGTCTCCCACACCCGACCAGAAGCGTGTGAAGCTAGACCCACCTGCCAAGCCACCTTCCACGCGGGTCCTAGGCTGTTAGCTCTACACCAACCGTAGGATGACATGTAAGCACCCTTCAGCCCCCAGATCTAACAATAGCGTACCAAGTGTCCTATTGAGAAGAAAAAGAGGAAGAAAAAAAATGACTATTTCACATATGAAAATCACACAGAAAAGCCAAGAAATCCATTTTTTTTCCCACAACTTACACTTAAATATCCATTTCATCTTCCCAATTTACTTCACCTAAATAAATATTCCTATTTTATTTTTATCCTAACTTTTTCATCGAAACAAATATTTATTTTTTCTAATACTCTTACACATATCCTAATTATCCATTTTTGCCCATCACAATTAAACTAATCATTTAATTATTTTATTTTGATTAATTTAATCACTCAATTTTGCCTATAAATAGGATGTTGGAAGACCATTTTTCACACATCTCTTCCCCTCCCTAAACACCTCTTCCATAAACTTTTCATCTTTCTACCATTTCTATTTTATACCATTTTCCATCCACCATTTTTATCTTTTGAAGAGCATGTCAAGTATACTTGAAAGCTTGATGAAGATAAAATTCCAAGAGGCTTTTCTAAGGCTTGGGCATGAGCTATATGAATAGGAAGTGTGAAGAATTTGATTGAAAGATCTCTTATTTATAAGTGACTTCAATATCCTAATCTTAGAGCAATTGGAAGTCTTTTAAATTAGAATATTTTAATTTAAAAGACATAAATATATCTTTTCTCTTCTCTTTTCAAGCTAAATTTTGAAATTCCTGTAGATATAGGAATATGAATATTAATTTAAATGGTAACATCAATTTCTAATGCTACTAAGATCAAGGAAAAATTAGAGATTTAAAAGAAAAAGATAAATGATAAGCAAAACATCAAAAGTCTTTTCTTTTCTTATTTCTCTCACACTCTTATTTTTGAATGGCATCATCAATTATGACTAGGATTCAAATCCAATTAATCATAATGCCATAACAAATATAAGAAAATTTTAAATTTTTAAAGAAAAAGAAAAAGATAAGTGGAAAAAATATAAGTTTTTGCTATTTTTCTTTGCTAATTGATTTTCAAAAATTTCCAAGGACTAAGTGCATGTTTGGCATCATAACTAAAAAAGTGTTTTTTGTTTTTAAAAACAGAAAATTATTTTTAAAAACAATTTGGCTTGTTTGGCCTTGTTTTTTAAAAACAGTTTTCAAAAAACAAAATTACAAAAAACAAGAATTTTGAAAACAACAAAATGTTGTTTTCTGTTTTAAAAACCAATTCACTTTTGGTCAATATTGTTTTTAAAAATCACTAGCCAAACTATTTTTTGTTCTCATTTCTAAAAATAATTTTTTAAAACAAAAAACAGAAAACAATACCAAACTTGCTCTAAGAATGTCAAAATTGATGCCCATCTGGTAGTTTCAAGAAAAGTAGGCTTAGTTCACGTTATCAAGTCAACTCCACACAAGTGTATAGTTGACTTGAGGAGCAAATGTTAACCCAAAAACTTTCTTTGGTGATGTGGACATCAATATTTGACACATAGTAAGAAGGATGACGTCACATGGTTGAGTAGACCCGAGTCATAACAGTCGACCTAGGAGGGGACCTTAGCCCAGCACCCAAGTTCATTTTAAAGCTTCGGGATGGAAGTTAAGACTTCAATAATTTGAATCCAACCCACTATCTTTTAGTATTATGTACCATGGAGACATGGAGCAATCAAACCTAAGCCCTGGGAGCTAAAATTACATGAACCTGCACCTAAGAAGCCAACTTGGGCACCTAAGATTTCACCCGACGCCCAAGTTGACATTCCCAACTAGGTTTCAGGACCATATTAGTGAAAATGGATCAAAATTTGCATTGATACATCAAATAGATATACCATAGACATATTTGAGGCATCATGATCAGATTCAGAGAAAGTTCATTTTTGAGCACCAGAGCACCCAGTGACCGGGCACCTAGCTTCCACGTTGATAATTTATCAATCTAGGTGCCTTCCAAGTATCAGATCGACAATCCAAATTTTCATCTTCTATGTCTTCATCAAAAACGGGGGAACATGTACTTTCGGGGAAGAAACAACACTTCTTGGGTGCTAGAGCAAGGCCCAGCACCCAGGTTGACATTTTGTCAACCTTGGCTGATTCTGATGATGTTTTCTAAGAACTCTTTCAAGCATCTTCTCTATTTTCAGAAAAGATTAAGATTTAACTATTTTCAGGGGACCAAATGGAACTTCCGAAGGGCTATAATTGGGACCCAGCAGCCAGATTGACATATTGTCAACCTGGGCTATTTTTAATCAGGTTCTAGAAAAAGTGTTTCGGGAATTTTTTTCGTCATAAAAAATAATGAAGATTCAAGCAAACACTTGGAGAAAACCCCAAATCGAGCTCTTAGAAACAGGGCCCAGCACCCAGGTTGACAATCAACCTGGTGCAGTGGTTTTGATCACTCAAATGCCAAATCTAATTCGACCAATGAATTAGGATTGGTCAAAAAAATGGGATAAGTTGCCTCATCCTTAAGTTCAAGAACCTTGGAAGTATCAAAACGACATCCCGTGAGCTTAGAAATGAGTACTCATTGCCCAGGTTGACAAAATGGCCTGGTGCGCTGGGTTCTGCTTATCCAGTTTTGATTCTGTTTTGACCATCTATCTAGTTTTTCACAATAACTAAGATCTATGAAGTTAGAGAAGTCAAATTTACAACTTCATATTTCTCATTTCTAACATTGAAAAATCACTCGGAAATAAAGTGTTTTGAGTCTCTCATTTCTACTGAACAGTAACATCTTTGAGAACTGGTTACCAGCTTCGCTAGAACACAGAAATAGACTAAGTGATGTCAAAATATCACTTTGGCATCTTAAAGTACATCTCTTGGATATTTTTACACTTAGCGTCTAGGTTGACGTCATATCTCAACTTGGGTGCTGGAATGTCAACCTGGGCGTTGGGTCATGAACTGAATTTAGTAAAATATTTATAACTCACTCAATATTGATCTGATTCACGCAATTCAACTTGCACTTCAAAGCTAATGCTATATAAGGTCATGTATCACACTTCAATCGTAATTCTAAAGATATTGATCTCAAATTTCATCCCAAGAGAGTTATGAAAATAAGCTCTGGGCTACCCGCAGCAGATCCCACCGAGCTCCGAAAAATGACTATCACCATTAGAAGCTAATTTTTACCGTTAGATCATCATCTACGATCAAAAATGTCTAATTTATATTTTTCTTCTATTTTTGTGGGCCTCCTTCACCTATAAAAGGAGAGCTCCCTTAGCTAATTTTTCACATTCAGAAAACTACCCACAAGGTGAGAGCTTCTCTCTCTAGAAATTATAGCTTTTGACACTTAGCCTATTTCTGTAATTCAATCTCGTGAGAAATAAAAACTTGAAGTAGATGCAGCTCTATTATTGTTGCGATATAGAGAGTGAACTACTATAAATTTGTTGTGTCTCTTTTATAATTACTTAATAACTGTTTCATTCTCTCCAATCTAGCGAGCGGTTGTGGTTTAGAAGTCTAGTCTAAATTTCTAAGTCGACATAAACATACCATTTTTTAAGTCTAATTTTTAATTTTTTTTTAAAAAAATAATTTTATATTTTTATTGAATTTTTAATTATTTTTATTTATCTTTTAAGATATGAGTTTATAAATACAAATAAGCTTGACTTTTTTCTTTAAAAAAATCTTAGTTTGTTTAAATTGTTTATTAGATATTTAATAATTTTAGTTTAATTTCTTAAGATACGTGTCCATAAAAAAAATGAAGTGTAAAAATGTTTTTTTTTAAGAATAATTTGGATTTTTTTAAAGTAAACTTAATATTTTTTTATCTTATTTTCTTCATAATTTTTATTAATTTTTTTTTTCGGAATTAATAGAACATTTTAATTTTTAAAATTAGTTTTTTTTTTTTTTTTTTTTAATGAAAGGGAATAAAATTTTATATTGGTCAAAATTCAAAAGGTAAAAGTACTAATTTTTAACGGCAAAAAAAAAACCTAACGGAAGGGGCATAATTATGTAGGGACACGATTTTGTCCCGTGATGTACTTTCACAGAATGTATTTCGTGGTACATTAGATGGGTCTCAGGGTACATTAGATGAGTGTCATGGTACGATACTATTTTTTAACCCTAATTACCCCTAGATCAATCTCAACCCTCAGATGAAATAACTCCCTCATCTAACGGTTGTCGTACATCACGAAATACATTTCGTGAAAGTATAATCACGGGACAAAATTATGTCCCTAATTATGTAATTATTGTATTTTAGGGAGAATTTTTATTTAAGTAAATATTTTCTAAACTAAAAAAATATTTATATATAGTTTTTATTTTATTACCAATGAGGATTTGAATCTTCATTAGGTATAATTAGGGATTGAGATAAATTTATGACAATGACGTATTCCAAGTTGAACGAGTACAATTTAATAAAGAAAAATTTAAATATAGTTTCAACAAGTCAACTATCAATACTATATTGTAGATAAATTAGGATCCTCAATATTGTTAAAGGCAATTTTCATTTCTCAACTCAATTTTCAGCCTCACAAAAAACTTTAAAAGATTGGATATTTTTATGTAAAATTAATTTGATATTTTTCTAATTAAAAAATTGATTGATTTTTTTTTATATGTATAAAAAGAGATAAGAAGGTGTATAAGCATCAATTACAAGCCACTAAGGCTAGCTTAGTCGTGAGGGATGGATAGAAAAAAGGGAGAAATTATGAATTCGAACTTAAGATTTTTAAACTATTAAGTTAATATATAATTGTAAAATACCATTATTTTACACTACAAAAAATCAATTACACAATAAAGAATGCTCCAGACTCCAGAGTAGGGTGAGGGAGGGCCAGGTACTGGGTGATGGTTTTGCCAGGTGGTTGCTGGCTAGGAAACAAAATTTTATGTGGCCAATATAGAGTCTGGTGGGCCTGGGCCCAGACCCACCACCCAAACTATATCTATTTTTAAATATAAAGTTTTCTAATTTCGGCTCGTTAAAAGGATATTTCATTATTTGTGCCACTGATTTGGATTTTCTGTGTTCGTGGCAAGCGCAGTGTGAAGATTCTGATTCACTCTCCATCATTGTATTCGAATCAGCTAAAGCCCACTGGATCATCATCATCATGTGCTCTAGCACCTGGTTTTTCTACTTTTCATTTGCTTTTCTTCTTCTATTAATGTATTTCTCTTATTAATTATTTATTTAAATGATTATATACTGTTTTTGATGAAATAATATTTTAGAAGTGGATATTTCTTATTTGACATGTTTATTATGGGATTTTGAAAGAAGCATGAAATCTTGCAAAATTATAGAGAAGCATCTAATAATTTTAGTATGCACATTTAGTGATTTTTGAAATATTTTTTAAATAACTACTTATCCACTTAACATTACTTTTCTCCAATTCATCGAAGAAGAAGAAAAAGAGATAACAATGACCATAACCAAAATCTTAATAAAGCATCATACAGATTTAAGTTTTCACATGAAAGGAAAATATATGTTTGGTTATGTTTGGATGTTAAATTTTAGTGAAAAAAATGTAAAAAAATAAAATTATAGAAAATAATTAAAAGAATTAATTTTTTATGTTTAGTATGAAAAATTTATTGAATCAAGTTATTTTTCATACAATTTTTCTTTCAATACTAATATGAGATTTTTTTATTATATATATATATTTTTTTTTTACTTTTTTCCAAATATTTTTGTGCTCGGAATTTTTTTCTTATTTTGTGTTTTTTACATCACCAAGTCATCGACACAAAATATATTTCATAACGTTCTTCCACACAAGAAAAATAATAAGCGTTAGTAATTGGCAACACTAAAAAGGATGTCAATTTATTTTTTTATTTTTGAAAAGGAACGTCAGTTTACTTATTGAGTGCTTCAATTGGAAACACTGATAATTAAGGTGACATTTGGTTAAAAGTAATGAAATGTAATGAAATAAAAAAGAAATAATTTTCATTTTATTCCTTTATTTGGTTGCATACTAAAGTATTAGAATTACCTAAATTTTTTTATCAACTTTTGTATGCATATTAAAATTTATTCCATTCCATTTTTATTCCTATTCCCATTCACATTTTTATTCCTATGTTTTCATTCCTCCCAACTAAACGCCACCTGCTAAATATCATTAAAGTGCTTAATGAATAATGAGTACCTTATCTTAACAAATAAACAGAATATAAGTGAATTTGTGCATGTTTGGCATCATAACTAAAAAACTGTTTTTTGTTTTTAAAAACAGAAAAATTATTTTTTGAAAATAATTTGACTTGTTTGGCCTTGTTTTTTGAAAACAGTTTTCAGAAAACGAAGTTACAAAAAACAAGAATTTTGAAAACAACAAAATGTTGTTTTCTATTTTAAAAACCAATTCACTTTTAGTTAATATTGTTTTTAAAAAACACTAACCAAACATGACTTGTTTTTAAAAATTTCAAAAACTATTTTTTGTTCTCATTTCTAAAAATAATTTTTTGAAAATAAAAAACAGAAAGAAATACCAAAGATGCTTACAATAATTTTTATAAATCTCAAGAATTATTTTTTTAAAAAAAAAAAAAATAGGTAAGGATCAAAATATTACAAAAATCAATTCGAGAAAAAAAAATATATGGACGAAATACAAAATTCACTTTCATTCGAAATGCAAGCTGAAATCTTAGGGGCTGATTGGTTCGTGATTTGAAAACTGTGTCTTTTAAATTTAGTATTCTGAAATGAAAATTTGAATTTTGTAATTGGAAATATGTTTTTAAAAATGTGATTGGTTCAGTATCTGTAAATAGTTTTTGAATTTTAAAAAATTGAATCTGTGATTGGTACAAAATTTAAAAATATAACAGTATTAGAATATATGATTGAAAGCAAGAAAATCTTCACATATTCTTATGAGCTTAGGAGTTTATTTATATAGAAGGAATTACAAACACAATTACAACGCAAACAAAGAATTAGTTAAGCTAATTGTTATAATTAACAAAAACTAATTACAACAACCAGTCAAAACTAACTAGACCAATTATTTATTTGTTAACACCCCCTTAAATGAAAAGGAGTGGAAATCATTTAAAGTTTGTGTTTGAGGTATAGAAATTGATATGTTGAGAGAGTTTTGGTGAGAATATCGGCCACCTGATCAACAATAGGGACATATCAAACTGATAAGTGCTTAGTTAAGATTTGATCATTTACAAAGTGCAAGTCGATTTCTATGTGCTTGGATCTTGTGTAGAAGACCCGATTTACATCAGTGGCAGCTGCACTTTGATTGTCAACTTAGATGATTGGTTCCTGAAAAACAGTAACTCGTAACTTAGATAACAGGTTAACAATCCATTTAACCTCAACAATTATGTTAGCTAAGGCTCTAATTTCACTTTCAGAGCTCGATCTTACCACAACTTGCTATTTTTTGGCAGACCAAGAGATGTGGTTACCACTAAGAAAAACAACATATTCTCTTATTGATCTTCGATCATCAATGTAGTTAGCCTAGTCGGCATTAGAGTGTGCATATCCTCCTAATGGAATAGATAGAAATATCTAGTTGAAGTTAGATTACTATTAGTTTATTAAAAGTAGTTTATTAAAAGAAGAAAAAGAAAAAAGGAAATTCAAGTTTATCAAAGAAAACACATTATCCCTACTTCAGCCTTAGAAAACCAAAGGAACCAAAGGTGTTTTTCTTTATTTCTCACTAATTCCTTGATCCCTTATGAACCTAGCAAATGATCTATATTCTCCACCCCAATCAGCCTGAACAGACTTGATAAGTAGATTAAATTATTTCTCAACCATACTTTTATATTTTATGAACATCAAAGGCTTGGGACTTAAGTGTTAAGGAAAAGATCTAGGTGTATCTAGTGTGATCATCCATACAGTGGACATAATACTTAAAACCCTCCTTAAATGACTCATGATATGGACTGTGACAGTCAATAGTCCCGTGATCCGTAAGGGGAAATACCGGGTAAGCTGTGCAATCCCACATCGCCTGGGGAAGGTCTAGTGGGATGATTCTGAGACTGTGTAGGTATGGGACTACACAGTTAAAGAGAGCTTAAATGGATTGATTGGTAATACCTATATCAACAAGGTGCATCTTGTTTTTCGGTAGCCCATCTCGAAAGAACTCCATAGTTAAGCGTGCTTGGCCTGGAGTAATTTCAAGGATGGGTGACCTCCTAGGAAGTTTTCCCAGGATGTGTGTGAGTGAGGACAAAGCACACTGAAAATACTCGTGTTGGTCTGTAGGGTCAGTCATTAGTCCATGAAGCATCCAGAGTGATGAACTCGTGTATAAGAGCCATTAGTCCGTGGGTGTAAGGGCCCAATGGAGGCTTGAAGCGGGGACGTTACAAATGGTATCAGAGCCTTGACCCAGCCGGAAGTGTGGTCGACGAGGACGTCAGACCCCGTAAGGGGGGGTGATTGTGACAGTCAATAGTCCCGTGATCCGTAAGGGGAAATACCGGGTAAGCTGTGCAATCCCACATCGCCTGGGGAAGGTCTAGTGGGATGATTCTGAGACTGTGTAGGTATGGGACTACACAGTTAAAGAGAGCTTAAATGGATTGATTGGTACTACATATATCAACAAGGTGCATCTTGTTTTTCGGTAGCCCATCTCGAAAGAACTCCATAGTTAAGCGTGCTTGGCCTGGAGTAATTTCAAGGATGGGTGACCTCCTGGGAAGTTTTCCCAGGATGTGTGTGAGTGAGGACAAAGCACACTGAAAATACTCGTGTTGGTCTGTAGGGTCAGTCATTAGTCCATGAAGCATCCAGAGTGATGAACTCGTGTATAAGAGCCATTAGTCCGTGGGTTTAAGGGCCCAATGGAGGCTTGAAGCGGGGACGTTACATGGACCCCATAAGTCACTGTGAATTAGTTCTAGAGGTTGTTTAGCATGGTGAAGAGACACATAATAAGGTTGTTTGTGGCACTTTCCTTTTTGACAAACAACACAGAATTGCAAGTCTTTCAAGGTACCTGAGTGAAAAATATGTTTGAGAATTTTGCTTAGAATAGCAGGGTTAGGATGTTCTATTTTGATGTTAGACATTAATATCCTAAATTACATTAGACACAAAGGCATATTGACTACAATTTGGATAGTAGACAGAAGTAAAATCTTTATTAATGTCTAAATTTTTGATACAATTGGTCACTAATTTAGTAGTGAGATTATTACAATTAGAAGGTAAACTAGGAACACTGCTAGAGTTACACAGCTAGCATGTAGTGATGAGATTACACTTCAAAGTGTTGGGTGAGTTGCTGGATTCTCCTAGCACATATAGACCATCTCTAACTGGTCCTTTCAGTAGAACTGCCCCAGTGGACTTGTCCTTAACAAATCAATAATTCTTGTGAAATTTAAGAAATATGTCATTATCATTAGTGAGTTTTTATATACTAACTTAGCTCTTTTTAATTGTAGGAACTTGAAGAACTGAGTTTAAGTGTATGGAATCAGAAGAATTAGAGGGTAAAGAGGAAAACCTTATATGTGTGATAAGAAGTTTCTTACCATCACAAACATCAAGGGTTTCTATCCCATTATAAGTTGTTGTAAAGTCTAAAGGTTCAGGACCAGTTGAAACATGGGCAGTGGTGCATGTATCAGCAAACCAGATATGGTCATCACCAAAATCAGGTAAAATAGTAGAGGAATATACTTGAGGTTTATGACACATCTTCAATTCAGTGAGATATGCTCGAGGAGGAGCAGTTCCTAGTTTTGGGGAACCCAATTTTGTCAAATTAATAGTGACAAACCGCTGCAGTTTGACCATACTTTAAGCAAAGTTGACATATAAATCAAGGTTGTGGTGGTATGTAACCACGAACACTACCTCTGCTATTATTTCTTGAAGAAGAGTTAGAGGTATTTCCTCGAGCAGGTGGTGGAAGAAAGCGAGAGTTGCTCGATCTTGATGCTCCAAAAGCAAGATTGGCTTGTATTTTTACTGAAAAATCAATCATTGTGTAATGATGTTCCAGGTGGCTCTCGTGAGACATGAGTAATGCTTGCATTTCTTCAAGTGATAAAGAATCACATCGAGAGGTAATGCCAGAAACCACACGATCAAATTTAGGGCTAATACCATTAAGGAGCTAGAGCACGATGTCTTGAGTACTCAAAGAAGATCTAGCAATGGCAAGAGAATCTACAAGACATTGCACTTTGTCGACATAATCAGAAATTGACAGATTACCTTTCTGTACATGGGAGAATTGTCTTTTGAGTTGAAGTAGGAGCGGGCGAGATTGACTTGAGAATTTCTACTCAAGAGCTCTCCAAATTGCAGAGGAAGGGTGATGATTTGCCACAGAAGCAAGAACTTCTTTGATCATGGAGGATCTGAGCCATGAGAGAAGGAGCTAATCCTTTTTTTTTTTTCCATTGAACGTAGGTTGGATTTATTGCTCCTGTAACCTAGTTTTGAATGGGAGAAACACCAGTAAACATGTAACGTCCCCGCTTCAAGCCTACATTGGGTCCTTACACCCACAGAATAATGGCTTTTATACACGAGTACGTCACTTTGGCTACTTCATGAACTAATGACTGACCCTACAGACCAACACGAGTGTTTCTAGCGTGCTTTGTCCTCACTCGCACACTTCCTGGGAAAACTTCCCAGGAGGTCACCCATCTTGAAATTGCTCCAAGTCAAGCACGCTTAACTGTGGAGTTCTTTCGTGATGGGCTACCGAAAAACAAGATGCACCTTGTTGATATAGGTAGTACCAATCAATCCATTTAAGCTTTCTTCAACTATGTAGTCTCATACCTACACAGCCTTAGAATCATCACACTTGACCTTCCCCAGGCGATGTGAGATTGCACAGCTTACCCGGTATTTTCTCTTACGGATCACGGAACTACTGGCTGTCACAAAACAAAATTTTGTTTAGGTCATGACCAAGGACAGTAGGGACGACTTGAGACTTCCATGACAGAAAATTGGTACCATCAAGCTTGATTGTGAGGGAGGAAGATAAAGAGCTTGAGAACAGATTCCAAATTGAGAGAGATGGAATCGAAGATTGAGACAAAGTTTCTTTAGCAGTTTCTTTGCCTGTTGATACCACAGGACAAGAGGGGTTGGACGACTCTATGGGAGGCGACTGATACCATGTTGAAGCTCAACTAGCTTCAAGAAAATGGTAAGAACCAAAAGGTAAAAAATCGAAAAAGATAAAACAGAGAAAAATAGAAAAGAGAAAGCAAGAGAAGTTTCACATATTCTTGTGAGCTTAGGAAGAATGAATTACAAACACAATTACAAAGTAAACAAGTAGCTAGTTAAGCTAACTGTTATAACTAACATAAACTAATTAAAACAACTAGTCAAAATTAACTAAACTAATTCTTCATTGGTTACATAATTAATCATATTGTGAAAATTATTATATATACTATATAAATTTATTTTTAAACTATATAGTAAGTGTTTTTACTTTATTAGTAACATTTGAAGGTAACCAAAATGTTGCTACCAAAAAAAAAAAAGATAATGCAAAAATAAATTAAGCAACAAGACAACACATTCTTGAAACGGAGTTTTTATAATGTAACTAATTATATAATGTTTGAGGTACCACTAGTCTTCTTATAAGTTATTTTGAAGAAAAAAAAGGGGATTATTTCACAAAAACATAAAAACAATAAAAAAATTACAAAAATATAGTTTCACGGAATTTTAAATAATTTTACGATTTTTTTGATTTTATTTACAGAAAATACAGTCTTTTTATATTGTAATCTTGTTAATTTGTTGTTGATTTTTTGTTATTTGTATGTTATTTTTTGTTGTTATTTTCATGTTACTTTTATGTAGTTTTTTTGTTGATTTTATGTTATTTTCGTGTTATTTTTTGAAAAACCGTAAAAATGTAAGAAAATATTCTTTGAACGTAAAAATGTAATTATTTTACAAAAAATAGTACCTTATGTTAATTATTCCCAAAAAAAAAAAAAAAAAAAATCCTATAAAAATGGCTCCACAAAAATAGGCTTATCTAATAATTACCATTTTATTGAAAATCATAAATTTTAGAGTAATTTGCGGCATAAATACCTAAGTTTTATGCCGAGTAGCAGATAAATACCTAAGTCATATTTTTGGCGGTAAAAATACCTTCTGTCACTAGTATGGAACTTCCGTAGGTACCTCTCCGTTTTCTGCCATATAATGTGCCAGATGGCGTGCCATGTCATTAAAATCAATTCCACATCACTCTCACCATTATTAATAACTCACTATATATATCAAATAGATATACATATGGCAATATTTAATTGGCCCATATATTTTTTTTTTTTTTTGAAACAGATGGCCCATGTCATTTAAGCAACATAGTAAAATAAAATTAAGCATAATAAAATAAAATTAAACCTAATTTAATAAACATACTAATATTCATTGAACTTCATAAACTATTGCCTAAACCCAGAAAATGTCGTACCCATGCCAATCTGTTAACATCATCATTAATCATCTACCCCCAAAAATTTTCTCCACTCTCTTCCCCCATGCCAATCTGTTAACATCATCATCAATCATCTGTGAACATGGACCAACATCAAACACAATCCAAAACTCCATCACTCATCCATTTCCATTACAACAAAATCAGACTAACAAGAACAACAATAAGAAAACCCAGAAAAAAAATTATCAAGTAAAAAATCCATAACTAGTCTTATCCGCCGAATGACGATGTTGCTCAGATCTCCGCCAAGACGGAGGTGCTCTGTCCGACTTTAAGTAGAGAGAAACAGAGAGAGGGACGCCGTGGGGAGAGAGAAAGAGCGAGGGAGATTCAGATCTAGGGATCTTTAAGAGTATGGAGCATCGTGGTGAAGGCCGTTTTCACCACAGGCGACCGGAGTTTCTCCATTCGGCTCTGAGTAAAGAGAAATCGAGAAAGAAAGAGAGTAAAGAAGTCGAGGGAGAACCAACATTGGGGTTCTCACAAGCTCGCGATCCTGGCGGTGTGCTCCTCGTCCGTCCAGAAGCTCCACGCTGCCTCGACCGATGGGTTCCCGTGGTCGGAGAAGAAGGTCCGTTACATTCCCCTTCTCCGTCTCTATGCTGCAGTTCATACTGTTATAGATTTAGGGTTTGAATTTTATTTTAAATAATATATAAAATAAAAAAGATAGTTTGATGTATTTTATATATTATTTAGTTATTATTTTTGTAATAAATTTAGTTATTAGTTTGATTTAAATAAATTTAAATTAGTTGTATCAATAATATTATTCTTTTCATTTGCTAGCTTTTTTAATTGTATTAATATTTTTTTTATTTAATTGATGTGTCTATTTAATAAGATTATGTGGTATCATTTTAAATGACGTGTCATGCCATCTGGTGTCCAACATGTTAGAAAACGGTAAGGTACTTACGGAATTTCCAAAAGTGTAACGGAAGGTATTTTTACCGCCAAAAATACGACTTAGGTATTTATCTGCTACTCGGCATAAAACTTAAGTATTTATGCCGCAAATTACTCTAAATTTTAATATAAAAAAATAAAATATTTTTTTAGTAACTCATGAAATTAGTTGATATATCTTAAATTTTGTTTAAATTTTAAATTTGCTCACATTTGCTAATAAATTATAAAAAATTGAAATGTTGCTTTTAATTTTTGGTCATATATGCCTATAAAAAAATATATACTTCTCACATCTTAAATTGATTGCCTTAAAACATGGTTTATTTTTTAGTCCAACCAATATCGATTTGACCAAAATTTCTATTTAAAATGAAGAAGTGAAAATAAATATTTTTTATTTTTATCTTTTAATTTTTTTTTTTTAAAAAAAGGTGATGTGTATGATGAAATACATGAGGCCCTTAGAATTTTGCATGAGAAAAAAGAGATTATTTTACAAATACACAAAATCAGTTAAAAAATTACAAAAATATAGTTGTACAGAATTATAAATATTTTTACGATTTTTATGGTTTTATTAACAGAAAATACGATATTTTGATATATTTTTTTATATTGTACACTTGTTAATTTTTATTTTTTTGTTATGTGTATATTATTTTTCGTTGCTGTTTGGATGTTATTTTTTTATGTAATTTTTTTTGTTGTTTTCATATTATTTTTATAGAAAATCATAAAAGTGTAAAAATATATATATAAAAAAACCTTTGAACCTAAAAATATAAAAAATTTTGTATAAACAGAAAAAAAGCAACATTTCTTTAAAACATTTGAAATATTTTTTTTTTAGACAAAGGTAACCATTTCATATTCTTTTGTATCAAAAAGCAACGTTTCTTTGAAACAGAAAAAAAAAAAAAAAAACAAATAATTTCGGGACATAGGTTTTTCTCTATTTTTTCTATTTTCAGTAGGAATTATTTTGGAATGGGTATATATGCTAATTGGGCCTCAGTATTTGTGTAATTCAAATTATTGAGGATATTTTTGTAAATATAATTTATTTTATGGATATAATAGAAAAAGGGGAGTTATATTTGCACCCCATAAAATTAAAAATACACCCCATTATTAAAAAAAAAAATAAACTTAAATAATTTTTAAAAATTACTCTTAATATTTTTTTAAAATTTTTTCTCACATTATTTTATGTTAATTTCAATACTTATTTTGATTTTATTTTTATAATTTTTTCAAACTCATGTATATATTTTTTTTATTTTTTTCTAAGAAAATTTCATATAATTTTTTATTTTTAATTTTTTTGTCATAATTTTTAAAATGTAATTTAATTTTGTTTGATAGGTATATTTTTTAAGAATATAAATTGAAAGAAAAAAGTTAAAAATACTTAGTAAAATTAAAGATATAAATTTTATATAAAATAAAAATTATTAAAATGGGGTGTACTTAGAAATTTTTGGGATGTAAATAAAATTTTCCTAGAAAAATTACCTTAATTTTATACATAATGTCTTTGGGGCATTATATTTACACCCCCACAAAATTGTATAGAGGAGTTCTATCTGCATTCCATAAACTTATAAATACACCATATTATTAAAAAATTTATAAACTTAAATAATTTTTAAAAATAACTCTTAATATTTTTTTAAAATTTTTTCTTCACATTATTTTATGTTAATTTCAATACTTATTTTGATTTTATTTTCATAATTTTTTCTAACTCATGTGTATTTTTTTTTCTACGAAAATTTTATATAATTTTTTGTTTTAATTTTTTTGTCATAATATTTTAATTATAGTTTATTTTTGTTTGATAGATATATTTTTTAAGAATATGAATTAGAAGAAAAAAGTTATAAAAAACTTAGTACAATTAAAAATATAAATTTTATATAAAATAAAAATTATCAAAATAAGGTGCCTTTAACAATTTTTGGGGTGTAAATAAAATTTCCCAATTGTATAAGCACCCAAAATTATAATTACATATTTACCATTTTGTAAAATGACCAAAATAAATATCATCACCTTTATTTAGTTTATTAATTTAATTTTTAATAAGTACACCCCACTATTTTTTCTTATAAACTCTACACATTTACACAATTTAAATTTCTATATAATTATAAATTTAAAAACACATCGATATGAATATTTTTCCCTCCAAAAATTATTAATGGAAAACACAGATTTATTTTTTACATTCATCAATGGAAGAATCATTCTATACAAAACAAATTTCTGTGTATATGTATGTGTTTTCATTTCTCATGAAAAACAAGTAAATATACATTTGATAAATTTAGTGATATACAAGACTGAGAAATATTAGACTAGAAAAAAACTAAAAAATATTCAGTTACTTTATTTATTTTTTCTCAAAACAATTCTAAAACTACTACTATTTTCTGATTTTTCTTAACATACCATTTAATTCTTTTTACAAATCAATGATTTTAATTTTTTATTATTATTTATTTTATTAGATTTACTTGGACAATCAATGTGTAGAAGCCATTAATGACTTCTAGTTTTTTTCCATTTTTTTCAATGGTAAATTAAAGCTTTGGGGTGTATTCAAAGATACCCTTTTTGGTACACAAAGTGGGGTGTAATTATAAAAAAAATAATATTTTAATTAAAAATTAAAGTAAATTTAATAATAGGGTGTAATTATAGTTTTATGAAGTGTAAGTATAATATACCATCTCTTTTAGTAGAATATTTCATTAGAATAAATTTCACAAATCACGTCAACATTGAGTTACTTAAACCCAAAAAAAGAAAAAAAGAAAAAAGTTGTCAGATAAAAATTTAGAACGTCGACAGCAGGGGTCGAACCTGCGCGGGCGAAGCCCAACAGATTTCAAGTCTGTCTCCTTAACCACTCGGACATATCGACATCTGCTAATTTGTTTTCTTTATATATTACTTAAATATTATTTAAATATTGAACATATTGTCTTTCCACTTTTTCCATTTTTCTTAAAGAGTGCATTTATCATATTTTACATAGGTTTCTCTCTTCTATATAAGGATACATTAGGTTCATAATAACATCACCTCTAATTGTAATAAGTAACGAGAGCTATAAATACTTGTGATAATTTCGTTAGACCTGTATTTTGAAAAGCATGCTTCACATAAGTTGTTACATGTTGTAATATGTAAAAAAAAATGAATGATGTTTTATCAAAATGTTAGTTGGCCTTGACAGTGACAAGGTCATTCGGCCTTGAGTCACTATGCCATATAAAGTGACAATATTACTCGGCCATGACATTGAGAAGTCACTCGACCATAAGAGTAACAATGTCACTCGTCCTAGAGAGTGACAATGTCACTCGGCCATAACATTGAGAAGTCACTCGGCATGGATCCATGAAATGTCACTTGGCACGCATCCATGAATGTCACTCAGCAAGGACATTTAAGATGTCACTCGGCAAGGGCATTCACAATGTTACTTGGCAATGAAATTGTGAAATGTCACTCAGTATGCATCCAAGAATGCCACTCGGTAAGGACATTCATGAAGTCACTCGACAAGGGGATTCACAATGTCACTCAGCAATGACATTGTGAAATGTCACTCAGCACGCATCCATGAATGTCACCCAAGAAAGACATTCATGATGTCATTCGTCAAGGGCATTCAAAATGTCACTCGATAATGACATTGTAAAATGTCACTCAACATGCATCCATGAATGTCACTTGGTAAGGACATTCATGATATCACTCGGCAAGGGCATTCACAATGTCACTTGGCAATGACATTATGAAATGTCACTCGACACACATATCCATGAATGTCACTCGACAAAAGCATTCACAATTTTACTCAGCAAGGGAATTCACAATGTCACTCGAGAATGACATTGTGAAATGTAACTTGGCACGCATCCATGAATATCACTCTACAAGGACATTCATGATGTCACTCAGCAAGGGCATTCACAATGTCACTCGATAATGACATTGTGAAATGTCACTCGGCATGCATCCATGAATGTCACTCGACATGCACTCTTGAGAAGTCACTCGGCATGCACCCTCGGGAAGTCATTCGACCATGACATTGTAAAACTTAGTGAAGTTTCTCCAAGCAAGATGAGAGTGAAGAGACAAGGATACAATCATAAGGACAAGGTAAACACTCAAGGAGAGTACGGTCACGCTTTCTGGAAGCTCTAAAAGCAAGAAAGTACGAGTAGTGGAGGCACTGCACCTGCAGAGCTTGAAGAATCGACCAAAGGTACAATGCAGCCACTACTCCTGCAACTCATGACCACCTTACACTAGACAAGGGTACAAGGCGCAAGACCATCACCTGCACCTGCAATAAGCAGCATGAAAGTGACACCTTGTCCCTTGGGACCACCATATACTCTAGGCCATTTAGAGACTTAAATACCCCTCCCTTTAGATGTGAGAAGAAGTTGGAAAATTATTCTTGCAACCACCATATTGAGAGTAATAGAAATTTTTTCATTTTCTCTCTATTTTGAGATAGACACTTGAATTCATATTTTATCTTTTTATTCATCTTAGTTCTTAGTTTGAAGTAGAGTTTAATTTTCCAGCCAACAAGTTAGTTGACGAGTTCTCACCGTCAACATTAGGGATTTATGCAATGTGCATGTTATAAGAGCCCAACCAATAATAATTTGGTGCAGGTATAATATTCAACTCTTTATAAACTTGATATTTTTATTGGAATTACTTATTAATTATTTATTTTTATCAAGTACATGCACAAACAATTGCTTAGCATTAATGGATTGAATGTAAAATATGCATTTCTAAATCCTAGTGCCTTTGGCACTCAGACAGGAGATCGCGGTGCCTGTTGCAGTGCACTGGTTAGTCGTATGACTGCGAGGAATCTGAATAATTTCGTTATTGCTCCCTATTATAATAAGTATAAAATTAATTTCGTAATTTATAACTCTACATATAGGATAATATTGTATTAACAATCTTACATGTTTGTTTGTCAAGAACTCGATTTCACATGATGCTTGTATTCGTCCAACCTGCTACGCAAACAGTGGCCTTCTTAGATTCCAACAAGGAAGAAGTGCTTGCAGGTCTGCGAGATATCATTAATATGTAAAATATATAATCAACGTCACAATATATAATTTTGTTTGGTATTTGGTATTATAATTCTGCTATTTGTGTAGCTCAATGGACTTTACAACCGTGCTTAAAAATGGCACACTATCGATTCCATTAGATGGATAACTTTAATATGTCCACAACAGCCACGTGGTATATAATATGGATTCTACGGTATGAAGTTCATTCAAGGTTACATAAACAAACCAAATCTAATGCTTTGATTAGAAGATGTCAATCAATTAATAAGTAATTTTATGTTTGTACGTTTTAAGTACTTTCTTTCTTTTGATTTAATAATTTTAATGTTAATAATTAATAATAGTACTTAAATGAACTTCATACCGTTTTATGAAATAATTTTAATGTTAATAATAGTTAGAAAATCCCAAATTTTCTTTTTTATGAAATAAAAGATAAAGGTCTTCAAAAACTTGACACCTAATAGGTTTCGTAAGAGAAAACAATTCTCCGTTCTTCATGTTTTGTGGTTTAAACTATTTATTTTATATGTCATATACAGTATAAGCTAATTCTTTCAATATTATCTATTATTAGGTATCTACCAAAACTATACAAAGGCCATTCTATTTTTTTTTAGAAAAAATATTTACTTTAACGTAGCAACAATATATCTTATTTTATATCAAAAACAATATTTCTTATTTCATTTTATTTCTTTGTTTTACTTTATAGGCTTTCTAAACCTTTTGTGTTATTGTAATTTTTTTCTTTCTATTTTGTTCTCAGAATTCTAATTTTGGGAAAAAGTTAAGAGATTTTTTCTTTCGCTTTTATAAGAGCAGTAGATATACAAACCTCTAATTGCATTATTTTTTTGAAATGTAATGAAAACTTTATTAATCAATTGCATTATTAAAATATAGCACTTCAAAAAAAAAAATAAAACACTCCAAATTCATCCTTAAATTTACATTAACATGTTGATAATTGGATATTTTATTCGCTCCATATATTAAAAATAATTTTTTTGCTACTTTTGATATGTTTGGTGGAAATGTTATGTCATTTCAACATATTTTACTGAAATCTGAAATCACCTAGAATTTATCAGATAAGTCTTTCTTTAAAAATTTAATTTAAATTTTTTTTGTAATATAGTTTATTTATTTATTTATTGAATTCTTCTCAATTAATAGAATGTACTTATTTACATTTTGGCAAGAGTGGATTTATGGATTGGAAGTTAGTAGGTCATAGAACCATCAAAGACGGTTTCATTGTTTAAATTTCTCTGCTTTAAAAAAGAGATTCAAAAGTTAGACTCAATGGTTTATTTTTGATAAATTAAGGGTGACATTATTTTTTCAAGAAGCTTCAAAGATAAGTTTTATTTTTTTAAGCCAAATGTTATTTTTTTAATTTTTTTAATGCTATTTTTTCAATCCAATTAGAGAGGTTTATTTAGATTTTCTTTCTCTCGCAACAACTATTAACAAACGAATGATGTTTTTAATGAACTCGAGGTGCTATTTGAGAATGCTATAGTTTTATTGTCTAAATTTTCAAAAACAGTTTATGTGGCTCGCGATAAGAATTCTGTAACTCATGCATGGTTTAACAAAGCATACTCTTTAATTAGACGATGAGCTATCCCGATTCGAGGAGGTACCGTCGTCGATAATAAATTGTTGTATCGTTACTCAAGTGTGATTTTGATCACTACGTCAAAAAAATTATTATTTTATATTAGCTTATTTACTATACATTGAGACATTAAATGTGAAAAATTGAACTTCCAAAAAATATTATCTTTTAAAAAAATAAAGTGTATATAACTTTAATAAGATATTTTAATTTTAAGATATTTGAATGTGACGCGCAGGCTATATATCTAAGCTAATAATGTCTTTCTCTAAGAAAGTACGTACAGGAAACATTCAAAGGTTGGAAAAGAAGAGTGAAGGAATCGAAAGAAATACGCTTTATGTATGTTGAATTTTCTAGTCAAATTAAGCTTCTCAAACGTAGAAATTCATGGATAAATGATATGATTATACATTACACGTCAAAACCATAGACACCACATGAGACTCATGCATTTGTGGCGAACCATTAGCCACGATTATATTCTGTATTTACAATATGCAAATTGCGTAATTATAGTTGACTATGATTCCAACAGTGGCGAAGCACGGAGAGAGATCAGCGATTTTTAAAATAGAGAAGAAAAGTGTTTAATTAATTTTTAATTTTTTCATAGATAAATATGATATAGGTGATTCAACAATGCACCCCTTGAAAGAGATATACTTATTACTGATACACCCTTGACTTGTTTCGGCATTAAGAAAAATTTTTTAGTCTATTTTTTTTTTTTTCATATTCATGTATGTTATAGTTATTTAAGATAATCTATAAAATTTTGAGAAATTCTAAATAATTTATAATATAGAAAATAATGTTCAAACAGTCTATTTTACACGCGTATAAAATAAAATAGATGAATGTAGTTTTTGGCGTGTTAAATTTTTTTCAAATTTTTTAAAATTTTGCCGGATGTCTTAAAAAACTATAACGTACATAATTATGAGAAAAAATTTGACTAAAAAATTATTTCGGGTGCTAAAATAAATAAGAGTGCATCAATATATCTATTTTAAGGGAGTGCATCGAAGAATTACCCGTAAATATATAAGGGAAAATAATTACGCTAATCTAATATAAGATTCACTTGGTGTAAATGAAATACATTCAACACAACAGGACAAAGATGAAATTTAAATATATCTTATAATAGAAAGAACGTAGTTTGAAAGAAAGAAAGAAAGAATGTGAGACATTTTCTGAAAATAATTTTAATATAAAAAATATTAAAAAAAAATCTAAATAAAAAAAGTTTTTCGGTATATTGTCAAACAGCCGAGTATATTCAGGCATTTTCTTCTACTTTTTTATTTTCATATACCATTTCCATTTGGGACACACTTGATTTGCAAAATTTTCTTCAACCATGGATACGAATTCCAACCCAATTCTGAAACTCGCTTTCTTCCTATCCCTAATTCTCAATATCCATTCCTTGTATGGTGCTGATTCCATCTCTACAAATGATATACTCTCTGGTCAATCTACCATTATCTCTGCAAGCAGTGTATTTGAAATGGGATTCTTTCGACCAGGTTCAGCTCAAGACTATTATTTAGGCATATGGCGCTTGAAAGATACTTCTCGTAGGTCAGTTTGGGTGGCAAACAGAGAGATACCAGTCTCACTTGCGTCAGAGCTAAGAATCACAGATGGAAATTTGGTTCTCTATAATGAGTTAAAGCTACCAGTTTGGTCCACGAATTTGAGCTCCAGTAATACTACCACACGTTCTGTACAAGCGGTACTTTTAGATTCCGGAAATTTAGTTATAAACGACAAATCTAGTAGTTCATCAATACCATTGTGGCAAAGTTTTGAGTTTCCTAGTCATGCATGGCTACCTGGAGCCAAATTAGGGTACAACAAAACAAGCGACACTAGGAAGATTCTAACTTCATGGAAAAGCTTGGAGGACCCTTCCCCAGGGCTGTTCTCTGCTCAGCTAGATCATACTAACAACTCTGTTTTTATTCAGTGGAATAGGAGTAAGAACTACTGGACCAGTGGTCCTTGGGATGGAAATCTCTTTAGCGGGATTCCTGAGATGAACCGCAATGCAGAAAACTACTATTTCACCTTTGTATCAAACGAAAATGAAAGCTACATCACCTACACCATGACAAACACTTCAACATTGATAAATCATTTTGAGATTGATGTTTCAGGGCAGCTTACACAGGTGAATTGGCGGTCTGATAATGGTTGGACTGTGTTTTGGTCGGTTCCAAGCCAACGATGTGAAGTTTATAGAGCTTGTGGGGCATATGCCAATTGTGATAGTAATGAGGAATCCTTGACCCCTTGTCAATGTTTGATGGGGTTTGAGCCGAATTCGCCGAAAGATTGGGAATTGAAGGATTACTCAGGTGGTTGCTATAGAAAAACAAGGTTGCAGTGTGGGGTTAGTAATAATAATACTACTGTGGATAGATTTCTGGAAATGACAGATATGTCCTTGCCTGAAAATATGCATTCTGAAGAAGCTAGTAATCTGGATGAATGCGAATCAAATTGCTTGAGAAACTGCTCTTGCTCTGGCTTTTCCTATGGAAGTTTGGGCTGTTCAATTATTACGGGTGATATCTTAAATCTGAAGCAGCTAGTATCTGGAGATAGCAGACAAAGGACTATCCATATTCGGTTAGCGAATTCTGAGTTTCGAATGCGTAAGGAATTTCAAAGATGGAAGCTTTATGCTCTCTTGTTTGGGGTAATAGCTTTAGTCATGTTCATCACTTTTATTGCTTGTTTCATTTATTTACGGAGAAGGAAAAGAGCAGCCATCAAACAAGGTAACTTTGATAATAATAATAGATTGTTTTGTGTGTGTTTTTCTAATTTCGTTTTTTTATGAATTGATATAAAATGTTTTGAAAATATTTGCAGAATTAGGTAGCTTGATAGATCCAAACCATTTCAAAGACGATGAAAAGGAAGGCATACAAGTCCCGTTTGTTGCTTTGGCAAACATACTAGCTGCTACAGATAACTTTTCAGAAGCTAACAAACTTGGACAAGGAGGGTTTGGCCCTGTCTATAAGGTAATAAACTCTAATACTCATTGAAGTTTGGATTCCACATTTTTTTTTTTTATTTTTATTTATGAAATTTTAATAATAGGATGTTTTCTGTGGAATTCTACCTTAGGGTAAATTTCCAGGTGACCAAGAAATAGCTATAAAGAGGCTTTCGAGTGGTTCTGGACAAGGGTCAGAGGAATTCAAGAATGAGGTACTATTGATTGCCAAACTCCAGCATCGTAATCTTGTTAGACTTTTGGGCTATTGTGCCGAAAGAAATGAACAAATACTAATCTATGAGTACATGCCCAACAAGAGCTTAGATTCATTCTTATTTGGTGAGTTTCCAATCATATATTTTTCTAAGTTTTGATTTTCTGTGAATCATTTAAAGTTGATTTGTTGAATATAATACATCCAAATAGATCAACTGATTTTATATACATGTATACTAATAAAAACTTGTTACACTTTAATCAAAAAGATGAAAACTTACGTGGGTTGCTGAATTGGGAAATACGCTTTAATATCATCATGGGAATTACTCGAGGACTTCTCTACCTTCACCACGATTCAAGGTTAAGGATTATCCATAGAGACTTGAAGATAAGTAATGTTCTGCTCGATGAACATATGAATCCTAAAATTTCCGATTTTGGCTTAGCAAAGATTTTTGGAGGAAAACAAACTCAAGGAAGCACAAACAGAGTCGTTGGTACCTAGTAAGTTTTGTGCTAATATGTTAAATGTACATCTTTTTCATGTTAATTTTTCTGAACCAACTTTTATTGTTGTTCGTTAGTGGTTACATGTCACCAGAGTATGCACTAGAGGGGTTATTCTCAACTAAATCAGACATTTTCAGTTTTGGGGTCGTCACATTAGAAATTATTACAGGACAAAGAAACTCGAAATCTTATCGATTAGAAGAAGCTGTTGGCCTTATAGGCTATGTGAGTGTTATTTACTGAACATGTCTCTTTTCAACTTAAAATGTTCCTCTTTTACATTATTTATTTACTTTTTCGTTTTCGATGGGTTGCTGCAGGTATGGGAAATGTGGAACAAAAACAAGGCCTTTGAACTAATAGATTCAGCATCAAAGGAGAAGTTCAATGAAGATGAGTTCATGAGGTGTGTAAGAGTGGGACTATTGTGCGTACAAGATGACCCAAATGATCGTCCCACTATGTCAAATGTGATGTTGATGCTTGGAAGTGAAACTGCAAGTCTTCCAAGTCCTCGACAACCAACATTTATTGTGAAAAGATCTATATCTAGTAACCCTAATAATCTTTCTCATTCATCATCATCAAATAACTTGTTGACAGATACTTTGTACCAAGGTCGGTAACAATGTAAGTAAACGTTTTAGGTTACTTTGCTCTAGAACAATGCCACAACAATGATACTTGTTTTTCTTCATCAAATGCTCAGTATGTATGTGTATTTGTTCAAATTTGGTGTTCCAATTTAAAATAGTTATGTGGTTAATTAAAATTTATCAAGAACATAAATTTCAAGACACTAATTAATAGTATAAAAAATAACCAGAAAAATAAGAACATGACACAATGCTAGAAAGAATACTGAAGCAAACGGTAATAGATGGACAAAGATGCAAAGAGGTTCTGTTAGAATTGAAAATGGCTAAACAGATGGACAAAGATGTAAAGAGTTTCTGTTAGAATTGAAAATGGCTAAGTTCCCTGTTTTTTTTTTTTTTTTTTTTTTTTTTTTTATGTTTTGCTCAATGTAACAGTTCTTTAGTAAGAAGTACTTAGAAATTAGTTAAAGTTTGTTATACTTCTCTTGTAATTAACTCAGTATATAAATGTCAAGTTTGGCCAACTGATTTTTTTCAGTTGAGCAATATTTTTCCATCTTTCATCTCTCTCTCTCCTCCATTGTCTTTTGCTCAAGCTCGAGTACTGGAAATTCAGTACTCCTACATGTTATCAAAGCCATGTCGAATCATGGCAATAACGCAAATGGTGCTGGTATTCGAGTTGAACCACCAGCAGAGGAAAGAATCGATCCACAGCAAGCTCGAGCTGTTGAACCAGCTCCTGAAGCTCCAAATCCAATTCCCCTCCCCAACAATCATCTTCTCCCCCTCAATCTTCGTCTTGACAGATCAAACTACACAATTTGGAGATATCTTATCCTTGTTGCCATTCGAGCATATGATCTTGATGCCTACGTTCTTGGATCACTTCCGTAACCACCACAGTTTCTTGCAGGTAATGTCCCTAACCCGGCCTTTCAAAATTGGATGAGACTTGATCAATTCTTGATGCACTGGCTGATGAATTATGTCTTTAAACACATGCTGGGCCATGCAATCAATTGTCAAACTTCTCATGAGATTTGGAACACATTCGCTCAACTCTTTGCCACCAGATCTCGAGCTCGACTTCTACAACTTCACAACTTACTGCAAACCACCAAGAAAGGATCTCTGTCGATTGAGGAGTTCATTCTCAAAATGAAACAACATGTTGATCAGCTTGCCGCAGCTAGTTAGCCCATCAATGATGATGATTTAGTGTTGTACATTGTTGGTGGACTATGAGCAGAGTATGAAGCTGTGGTCATCCATTTAACATCAAGAATTGAACCTCTCACTCTCCAAGAAGTTCAGTTCATGTTGCAGAGTCAAGAGATGAGAATTCAACAGCACACAACTGAATCTCTCCACAATGTGCAAGCCAGTTTGACCAATACCAGAAGATCTCCCTCAAATCGTGGATTCAGAGGCTCCAATAGAGGAGGTAGATCTTACAACAACAACAGAGGTGGCCGTGACAACAGGCATGTATGTCAACTTTGTGGTCGTGCTGGTCACACAGCTATGAAGTGTTATCACAGGTTTGACATCACTTACATTGGTGTCTTAAATGGATCGACTCCCCCCCCCCCCTCTCAAATGGTGATACCCCTCAAGCCCTTGTGTCTAAATCCACTCCCACATCAGATTCATCTTCTACCTGGTATCTTGGCTCTGGTGCAACTCATCACATGACAAATGATGCTGATCATCTCAATTCTGTCTCTAATTATAAAGGTAAAGTCAAAGTGGTTGTAGGTAATGGTTCCTCTCTTCCCATACATCATATTGGATCAAGTTCTGTTTGTAAAAATTTTCCTAATAATTCATTGGTCTTGCAAGATATTCTTCATGTACCTAGTGTCACCAAAAACCTACTTAGTATTTCTCAATTTACCAAGCATAATCATGTCATTCTTGAATTTAATGAATTGTCTTGTCTCATAAAGGGCAAGACAACCAAGCAAGTTCTTCTGCAGGACCATCTCAGTGAAGGTCTCTATAAGCTTCAAGTCCCAGCATCCAAATCTCAAGGTGTTGTCCCTGCCTCTGTCAGTTTCAAACCCAAGGGTCTCAATCATACAACTACAAGTAATCATGTTCATGACAAGTCCAAAATTGTCAATGTTTGGCACTGCTGACTTGGTCATCCCTCCAAGCCTATATTAAATAAAGTTCTTTCTCATGTTGTTCCAAATGTAAAGTGCAAGCCAATAGATCTTTGTAATGCTTGTCAAACTGGAAAATTGCACCAATTTAGTTTCAAAAGTATTGAAAATAAAACCACAAAACCTTTTGATTTGATTTTAAATGATGCATGGGGTCCTTCCTTTTATACTTCAGCTGATGGTTTCAAATATTACATTAGTTTTCTTGATGATTTCACCAAATTTACATGGTTATTTCCTATGAAAAATAAGTATGAGGCTAGTAACATCTTTATACAGTTCAATACCTTTATGAAAAGGCAATTTCAAACTAAAATCAAATAAGTGCAATCTGATCTTGGTAAAGAATATGAGCCACTGTATAAACATTTTACTAATCTTGACATAATTCAAAGAAATTCTTGCCCACCTACACACCAACATCAGGGTCGAGTTGAGAGGAAACATCGACATGTTGTTGACACTGGACTCACACTGCTGTCACAAGCCAAAATGCCATTATCTTTCTGGTGGGAAGCTTTTGCTTCTGCTGCCTACTTAATGAATCGATTACCTACTCCCACACTCAATTATCAAACACTTTTCAGCAAACACCATATTACAACCTGCTCAAAGTTTTTGGTTGCTCTTGTTTTCCTCTTTGCAAACCTTATGCATCACACAAACTTGTTTTCAGGTCTTCCAAATGTGTCTTCATAGGGTACAGTATCAATTTCAAAGGGTATAGGTGTCTTCATCCCTCAGGTAGAATCTCTGCGGCAAGAAGTATTACTTTTAAGGAACAAGAATTCCCATATACTAATCTCTTTCCTCCCATTCAGTCCACTGTCAACACTTCAACCAATAATCAACAACCCTTCTTCATACCAAGTTGAAACACCATTAATCCACCAACCCAAAATCACATTTCACCACCTCCCAGTCCTCCACCACCTCCAAACAGAACATCAATACAAGACAGATAGTCTCCTGTTAACACCATATCCTCTTCTGGTTCAGCAACTTCACCAGTTGCCAATCCACCCACCTGTCCCAACACCAATCATCACCCTATGGTCACTAGGTCCAAGTTAGGCATCTACAAGCCAAATACATTTCTTGCATAATCCAATGATGAAAAGGAACCAACTTCATTTAAAGAACCCTTTGCCAATACTAAATGGAATGCATCCATGAACAATGAAATGAGTGCTTTAAAGAAAAAGAAAACATGGACTCTTGTGCCTAAAACTTCTGAGATGATCATTGTGCAAAATAAATGGGTCTATAGGATTAAACTTAATGCAGATGGCACTGTTGAAAGGCTTAAGGCAAGATTGGTGGCCAAAGGTTTCTAACAAACTCTAGGCATTGATTTTTTTGAAATATATAGCTCCGTCATAAAACCCTGCACCATAAGAATTATGTTCACATTTGCTGTCTCAAATGGCTGGGAAATCCAATAGATTAACATCAATAATGCTTTTTTGAATGGACAACTACAAGAAGATCTGAAGATGTGTACATGGCCCAATCACAAGGGTTTGTGGACCCTACTTGCCCCAACCATGTGTGCAAACTTCACAAGGAAATATATGGTCTCAAACAGGCTCCTCGAGCCTAATTTGACACTCTCAAAGCTACTCTGGTTCAATGGGGTTACACCAGCAGAAAATCTAATAACAACCTATTTTTCTCAATAAAAAATGGTAACCTGCTACTTATCTTGGTGTATGTTGATGACATTCTCATAACAGGTGCTGATACATCTGAGGTTCAACATCTAATCTCTGCCTTGAACAACAGTTTCTCTCTCAAAAACCTTGGACCAATACAATACTTCTTGGGTTTTGAAGTTTAGAGAACAACTAATGAAATTTGCTTGACCCAACAAAAGTACACGAGGGATCTTCTGGCCAGAACCCAACTACTTGACTCAAAACTCAGTCCACACCTGTAATATCCCGATAAGTCTAATGGTAAATAATTAGGGTTTATATTTATATTATGAGTTAATCAGGTAATAAGTGGGATTATGATCCTACTAATTAATTACAGCATAAAATTTAAATTTTGCTATAATAAGTGGGTAAATAATCATAATTTGTTAATTACGGAGATTTATATAGCATGTGTGAATGTAATATGAGATATATGTAGAATAAAAATATTCTTCAGGTTTGGCGACCCTGGAGACTCAATAAATGGATATATATATAAGCGTAATTTGTTAATTACGGAGATTTATTTGAAATACGTGGATATAATATGAGTTATTTGTGAAATAAAAATATTTTTAAGTTTGCCAACCCTAGAGATCCGATTGGAGGCTAAAAATATCACAACAGTTTTTATTAAAATTATTGATGGAATTATTATGATAAATTGATTTTAGAAATACTGAAGTATTTTCGGGTACTCGAAATCAACCAAATACCTTAGAAATATAGATTTCTTAACGGCTAAGAAATAATAAGATAACTATTAATAATAATTTATTATTATTATTATTATTATTATTATTATTATTATTATTATTATTATTAATAATATATTATTATTATTATTATATTTATAACAGTAAAAGAATGAACAACGAACGAAACTCTCGTTTTCCTTCCTTTGATAAAATTTTCTCTTTATATATCTATTTTCTTCGATTTTCAACCCGAAACCTAGTGATCTAAGCTCCGTTAGTAGCAAGATAGCAAATCTTTGAAAAGGAAAAGCTTAAGGTATGGTTTAATTTCGTTTTAAGTTTAAAAATAATTGGTGTCGTATAGGGGTTTTGTGAATTAGAATAGTTATGAAGGTTCTGACTTTATATAATTATTCTTGGGTAGGTAGTCATGAGACTAGTTCTGATGTTTACTTGTTGAATTTGAGGTGATTTTGAGTTAGAAATTGAGTTTGGAACTTTTTAAAGCTTAGTCCGAACGTTAATGACATTTTTCATTTAAGGGGTCGATTTTTATTTCTGTTACGTAAGGATGGTAATATTTATGGTATATATACCCCCTGTGAAGTTTGGAGTGATTTGGATAAATTTTGGTAGTATTTCGGTGAGTGCGAAAATTGAAATTTTCGAGTTTTATAGTTTTTAGAAATTCATATGAGATTAGAATGAATCGTATTTTTGTCATAACTTTTGATTTGAGTGTCCGTTTTGGACATTCTATATACCGTTTCGAAGCTTGCGACGAGCTCTACAATATGATGTATGTTTTAGAGCCAAAATATAAGTTTTATTTTAGTGTATTGGGATATTGGCGGCTAAACTACCTGAACTTTACGGTTTGTAACACTTAACCACAAAAACTGAATTTTTGGCGGCTAAACTACTTAAACCCTAGTTCCATTTTGCTCTGCCCACCTCTGTCTAAAAATCACAGTTAAGTGCCACGGTGAATGTCCACGTGTACACACTTGCACACGTAGCAAATTTTTAGTAGTCCACGTAATAGTTTTAAAAATTAATTATAAATATTTAAAAAAAATTAAACAAATCCGAATTTTTATTTAAAATTTAATATTTTTTGTAAAAATCCTTTTAAAATGTTCACGAGGCTAATATTTTATATATAAATATATATATATATTTTTCTATCAACCCCAACTCAAGTTCTGTCAATGGAACAACTTTAATGAGCTGCCATCAATATCCATGACATGTGATTGAAGGAGTGTGCTTGTGCTACCCTTAGAATTTAAATCTACTTTTTCTTCAGCAAAATATATTAAAATAAAATTTAAATCTAATAGGGCCAGCTTTGGGACCATTAATATGTAATAATAGGCTGTAGTCGAAAAAAGCATTAAGCGATTAATATAATCAGCCTATCATTACGAAGTTAGTTAACTGTCTTTTGAAGCAGGTATTATATACATTGAAACAAATACTGTCTCATCAGTTTGATGTTCTTAGGTAGCTGTAATGATGGCTAAATGCCTAAAGACATGGTCTTTCATTGTTGAAAGATCTGGAAATTGATCATAGTATATCATATTTTATTTACTTTAAATTTCAGTGGATTAATTTTTTATTTTGAAGAAAAGTCGTCTTCTTCTTCTTCTTCTTCTTCTTCTTTTTTTTTTTTTTTTTAAAAAAAATATAGAAAAGTATTAATTGAATATTATTATAAAAGCAGAGTTGATTCGGACAAATTTTATAAATAAATTTTTAGAACATAAAACAATGTTTCACTATAAATTTAATTATAATTTTAATTTAAGTGGGAATCTGGTAAGGAACATGCATGTAATTCTATTCTTACAAAGTTTTTAATGTAACCCAGTAATTTTAGGACTAAATACTGGGCCATTGGTGCTTTTAATGCCAGAAACTGATCATATTCATACCAAATAATTTGAAATGAAATTAGTGTCCAAATCTAATACACGTACCATTTTAAAAAATAAAAAATCATCTAATACACGTAAATAATTTGCTACATTCATTTGAATATTATTAGCAAATATATTCTTGTTGTCCACCCCATAATTAATGCAACTATAGGGACTTCACATTGAAATTAATAAGCTGCGTGCCGGACACCAGACACTCTTTCTATTTTCAATTTTTGTTTTTTTTTTTTCAGAAACTACCAAGTTGTGTTTTTACCATTTGGTTCAATACCAAAAATAGAATAGATTATTTTGTATTTTAGCGCATAAAAGTAAAAGTGCATTTAATTCATCCAAAAATCCATCCTCATAATGGTGCTGCAATGCAGCACTGTAGACTTTAAAGATGATGTGAGCAGTGAGCTCATAATATATTTGGACCCAACAATGAGGGAACAAGTTACCAACATCCAGTGCTTTTTTAGATGAGGCTAATATTATTGGAGACTTCTCCTCGTGTGCAACCCTTCAAAAACGAACTACAATTTTTCTTTTATACCCTGCTTATTGTAATTTTTCAGAAACTATAAATAATTGTTTTGTTTTATTTTTACAAATTATTTAAATTTTAACTTAATTTTGACCATCTATATAATTTTTTTCTTTTTAACTATGCCCTAAGCTACCACGTGGCAATGTTATTTGTCATGGATGAGCCAGGCGAGCAATTTTGACACGCCTTATTATTCCTTCCCGGTTAGTTTTATTTAAGGTTATTGGAAACCCACGTGATGATGACTCCACCTAACAAGTAGTGACTTTACTAACTCCCAACACAAGGATTACTTTCTTTACATTTTCTTTCGTTTTTCGTTGAGTGGGCCAACGAAGGGATCTCTAATTGTTAATTCTGAGTGTGATTTGTGTGTCAGGCCGTCATAATTAATTACTATTTCTTTCGCGACCATAGTCTTTCATCTAACCGGTGGACAATGTGGACTTGTCATTCCTTATCGTCACCTCTTTTGTACCTTAAATAAAATAAGTAAATAAATAAGACAAAGCGCAGAGTTCAAGCATCTTTGAGCCCAGAGTTCTGTTTTTTTTTTCCTTTGATCAATCTACCATGGTTGCAGAAACCAACCGAAGATTGAAGCGTTTTCTCTTCTTCTTGTGCTTATTTCTAAACACCCAGTTCTCATTTGGAGCTGATACAATCTCTTCAGACCACTCACTCTCTGGTGAATCTACCATTGTCTCTGCGAAAAGGGTATTCGAGTTGGGATTCTTTCGACCAGGTTCATCTCCAAATTATTACCTCGGAATATGGTACTCTAAAGATCGTTCTCGAAAGGCAGTTTGGGTGGCAAACAGAGAAAAACCAGTTACATTTGCGTCGGAGCTAAGAATCTCAGATGGTAATTTAGTTCTCTTCGATGAGTTAAAAACGGTTGTTTGGTCTACAAATGTGAGTTCCATTAGAAATTCCTCTCGTTCTGTAAAGGCGGTTCTTTTAGCTGATGGCAACCTTGTCTTAAAAGCTACAACAGGTCCATCAGAATCATTGTGGGAAAGTTTTGATTACCCAACTCATGTGTGGCTGCCTGGGGCTAAATTTAGGTATAACAAAATAACCAACACTAGCCAGGTTATCACTTCATGGAAGAACTCGGAAGACCCCGCTCCAGGCCTTTTCTCTTGTGAGATTGATCCAAAAGATAACACTTTTATGTTACTATGGAGTAGGACTCAAAAGTATTGGGATAGTGGAACTTGGAGCAGTAGTACTTTTAGCAATTACCCCACGATGAAGTTCAGGTATATCTATGATTACAAGTTGGTTAACAATACAAACGAAAGCTATTTCACTTATTCCATTAAAGAAGATTCTGTAGATATATCTCATCTCGAAATAGATGTTTCGGGACAGGTTAAGATATTTAATCTGGTGCCTCCTAACCCATGGACTGTATTTTGGTCATTTCCGAGCCAACAATGTGATGTCTATGGCTTTTGTGGGGCATATGGTAGCTGCAATGAAAACTCGTCGCCTCATTGCAGTTGCTCCAAAGGGTTTAAGCCAAAGTCCCCAATTGATTGGGATTCCAAGAAGGACTATTCGGGTGGTTGCATTAGAGATACTAAATTGCAGTGTGAGAAGATTAATGGTAGTACTAAGGGTAACGAGAGAGATACATTTTTGGAGATCCATATTATGCTGTTGCCTGAAAATAAACAATCTCTGGAAGCAAAGAGTTCAGATGAATGCAAATCGAAATGCTTGATCAATTGCTCTTGTACTGCTTATGCTTATGACACCCTTGGTTGTTCAATTTGGAAAGGAGATGTGTTGAATATGGTGCAGCTTGGAGTCGGTGACAGCAATCGAAAGACTCTCTTTGTTCGACAAGCTGTTTCGGATCATAAAGGACTTCTACGAAATTGGAAGTTCTATGTTATCTTGTTTGTCTGCATTGCGGTGCTCATCTTTTTCATTGCTGGTTTCTTATACTATATGAGAAGAAGAAAGATGGCCAACAAAGATGGTAATATGTTGGTAACTTTCTATCTGTTTATTGTAATTTTTAGTGGTATGTTATTGACCTCATAATTATGTTTCAATTCAGGTTTTAGGAGAAACAGTCAGATAAACAGGATAGTCAGCGCGGATGAAAGTGAGAGGCATGTCTCAAACTTGCTACTTTCGAGTTCAGGCCAATACCAATTCGGAGAAGATGAGAAGAGAGACATACATATTCCATTTGTAACTCTGGAAAGCATACTAGTAGCTACAGATAACTTTTCAGAGGCAAACAAACTTGGAGAAGGAGGATTTGGCCCTGTTTATAAGGTAATCATTTGACATTACAGTAGTACTAGCTAACATTTATTTTCATTCTGAAAGGTAACAGATTATATTTGCTACAAAACTTTGTTGCAGGGCTTATTTCCTGGAGAAGAAGAAATTGCTATAAAGAGGCTCTCGAGTGGTTCAACTCAAGGATTAGAAGAATTTAAGAATGAAGTATTGTTGATAGCCAAACTTCAGCATCGAAATCTTGTTAAACTTGTTGGCTATTGTGTTGAAGGAGATGAAAAATTGTTGCTTTACGAATACATGCCCAATAAGAGTTTGGACACATTCATATTCGGTAAGTCCTTTTAGCCAATGTTTTTGTGAATATTTATTTTGATAAACTACTGCTTCTAACTTTAAAATGTCACTCCATGTTTAAAATGGACAATCAAGATGACAAGCTGTGTGAGTTGCTCAATTGGGAGATTCGCTTTAATATCATATTGGGAATTGCAAGAGCGCTAATTTATCTTCATCGCGACTCAAGATTAAGAATTATTCATAGAGATTTGAAATCTAGCAATGTTCTACTTGATGAGGAAATGAATCCAAAAGTTTCAGACTTTGGATTAGCAAAGATTTTTGGAGGTAAACAAATTGAGGCAAGCACAAACAGAGTCGTTGGTACATAGTAAGTTCTTATTTATTTTTACCTTTTGGATGAGAAAATCACTTATCTGAATGCTTCAACAAACTGATTCTCTCATACTGTGTCATTTGTAGTGGTTACATGTCTCCAGAATATGCATTATATGGATTATTCTCAGAAAAATCAGATGTTTTCAGTTTTGGTGTTGTCATACTTGAGATTATAAGTGGAAGAAAAAACACAAGATTTTCCCAATCAGAATTAGCTATGAGCCTTCCTCATTATGTAAGTATTGCTTTCTCCAAAGTCTACTGTTTTCCTATGGTCTCTGTGGTTATGTTGATATTATTCTCTATCTCTAGTTAATTAACTAATTAATTAATGGTATTGCAGGCATGGAAATTATGGAAAGAAAACAATGCACTTGATCTGATGTACCCAACATTAAGGGAGAGTTGCAACGAAATTGAATTCTTGAGATGTGTCAAGGTTGCATTACTTTGTGTACAAGATGACCCAGCTGATCGTCCCATCATGTCAAATGCAGTCTCCATGCTTGAAAATGATCAAGTTGGCAGTATTTCAAGTCCCCAACAACCAACTTTTGTGTTGAAAAGCTCTGTTTCTTATGACGGTTGTACTGAACAATTCTCTGAAAACGTGTTGACAAATACCATAAATGAAGGCCGTTGATCATGTACACCTTCCTACATTGTACACATTTCTTGCTCCGATGAATATATATTTTTGTGTTTGTACTTCTATTTTATAGCAAAATCATCTGTATAGTTAACTTTGTGATAGTAATTAACAAGTATATCTCCTCTTAAGGATATACAAAGAACAACTGATTTGGATATACAATAGAGACGGCTCTTATTAAAAATCACCATGTTTAAAAGAAATCTTTGAAAAATGTAAAAACAAAACTAAAAGAAAATAAGAACAACAAATATATAAAGTAGAATCCATAATACATGATTGCTTGACAAAGAGAATTCAAAGACTTGTTACTAAAATTAATCGATCATAAGACACACCTGGATTCTTCTTTCACGGCACACTATCGACCTTCTTCCATGGTGTAACTTATTTCAGTGTTCGTTGTTTCAGGCTTACTAGCAGAAGCTGTGTTACTTGATCCTCTTCTAAGGGCAAAAGCTGGTTGTTTGACTGATGGAAGGGTTGCAGAGTCGCTGCCAAGATCGCTTGGGTCTTCTTGTACGCATAAGAGCCCAATATTTACACACTTAATCAATTGATCTTCTTTGCCGAGGCTTTAAGTATGAGAGAGGCCTTGAGTTGGCTCAAGAATAAAAACTGGCAGTATGTCTTCCTTGAAACGGACTGTCTTGCGATTGTAAAAGTGATTCGTCAAGTAGAAATGTTATCTTGTTTTGGTATTGTAATTCGTAACTGTAGAGATTTGCTTAAAGAGTTGAGAAATGTCTCTTTATGTTTTGTAAAACCGTCCGCCAATATAGTAGCTTATAGTCTTGCTAGAGCTTTCATTTGTTATTATCGTATGTTCAGTTTGGGAAATGTCCCAACTGTTGTTCTACTTCATTTGGTAGCTGAATTTGAAGGTTAATAAAGTTGATTTTCCTTTAAAAAAAAAAAAAAAAAACTGAAAGATGAATATAAATTGATTGACAGAGAAATACATATAGAGCTACTTACATAATCAAGGAGGGTCAAGGGTCGATCTGAATCAACAAATCTTGTGCTCCTTTTCCCTCGTATACATTTAACATAAACATTAACACTTTTCTCTTATATTAAAGTTCCCTCGTATACATTTAACATTACACTCTTGAAGAAGCAATGAGTATTTAGCAGAGGAAAACAAATTACTCAATCTACACCTTGTAAACAGGTCCAGGGTGTCTTTTATTTAAAAAAAAAATTATCAATTATTACTTTATAAATTCAATTTTCAAAAAAAAAAAAAAAAACTTCATGAATTCTAAAATATGTAAGAATTTTAGAATCATGTATATTGGGACCACAAAATTTTATTAGGTTTTTTTTTTTTTTTTTTCATTAAAGTACATATTTATTGTTATGAATATTTATGTTATGTATATTATACATATATTAGGTTGATGATATGCACAATGCACGTGTAATTCATTTTTTTTTTAATTAAGTTTAATTAGGTAATGTTAAATGTAATATATGTTTAATTTTTTTAATTAAATAATGTATATTTTTTTAAATTTTTGAAATGAGATTTGAGATTTTAATTTTTAAGATTTTTTTTAACTATTGCGGCAACATTAATTTATATATGCCTCCTATCAATAATTAGTACTTCATATAATCATGATATATCAAGTTTGACTTACCTTATAAATATAGTTTGACTTAAAATAATTTCGATTTTGATATTAGAAAATAATTTATATAAATTATATTTCAAGGTAATGTGCCTTTAAAAACCATGTGAAATGTGTCGATTGATAAAATTATAAAAATCATTAAGTTTCACTCTGCTTATATATTGATCGAAAAAAAAAGAAAATAAATAAAATAAGCACACTAAATATAACCAAAAGATTAATATAAAATATTTATAATTAAAATTTTCTTATATAAAATATCTACAATATTTTAAATATTTTAAATTAAAATTAAAATTTTATATATAATAATATTATAAAACTAATAAAGAATAATCTATTAAGTAATAAGATATTTTGTTAAAGTTAACGTAGAAAACTAAAAAAAATATTGTTAAGTAGATGTGTTCATCAAACTGCCCAAACTGCCCGCACCACACTACACTGCAAAAAAAAAAAAATACAGTTTGAAATTCTTTGCAGTGTGGTCGCGGTTTGAATTTTTCTTAAACCGCGTGGTGCGGTGCAGTTTGCGGTTTTGAATTGTTAATATGCGGTTCAAACCGCACCGCACCACACATTATAAAAATACTAATTTTTATATTTATTTAGGTCCAATATGTGAATGTTCAACTCAAAGTCCACTAATTATTGTATTGTTGACACTTATTTTTTTTTATTATAAAAAAATTAGGTGAAAGTACATTTTATTTGGCCCCTCCTTATTTTGTCGTCTGGTTCCGCCACTGCAAATGTTTATATATATAATTAACACTCTCACTCAATTACACTACTAAGTTCCTAAGATTAATAATGAGATTTTTGATCATTTTGTGGGGATGCAAATAAAGCTCCCCTTGGGGCATCTTCAATGGTAAAATTTTAGAGGATGCTTGGTGAGGTGGACATATTATGTGCCAAAATATTGAGATGTTATACCATTAGAGAGATCAAAGAATATCATTCTAGAAATTTGTATGGATATTATGTTGTAGCATTGATGCTATTTATTTATTTTTAATAAAAAATTGAAGCTAAAAAGTTATTGTAGCTAAAAATTAGGATATATATATTAAATAATAATGTGTGAAATCATAATTATAACATGAGTGCAATATATTGGAGTATTTTTAAAAGTAAGAGTGCCAAAAATATATGGAAGATAGATAAAATAAAATATTATATTTTTAGATAATATGTAAACTTTTAGCTAGGGGTGTTCATCCGATCCAATCCGCACTTTTTTGGTCAAACAACATCCAATCCGCACTAAGTGCGGATTTCATATTTTGAATCCAATCCAATCCGCATAAGAGTTTAAATCCAATCCAATCCAATCCGCAATAGTGCGGATTGGATCGGTTATTTTTTTAATAATAAATTATTTAATATTTCATAGAAAAAAAATTAAAAAAAGACTATTGGTCCTAATCTCCAATAATAATCTATTTCCATCTCTATTTATATACAAATCAAACCAATATACATATACATATATATATATCAATATATATGTACTTATCTTTAGATTTACACTAAAATATATATGTATCTCTTACTAAAATAACTAAGCTAGTATACATATATTTAAATTTATGTGTATGTGTCTATGTGAATAAGAATTATTTTTCTTGTGTTTTTTATTATAAAATAAATATGTACCAACTCAATATGTTACTAAAAGAAGTTTGTGTTTTTTTTTTAATTAATATATATTATATATTATAATTTTTTAAAAATATGTATAATTAAGTGCGGATTGGATTGGATCGGTTACTTTTTGAGGTCAAACAACATCCAATCCGCACAAGTGCGGATTTTGGATTTTTCAATCCAATCCAATCCGCACAAGTGCGAATATCCGCATTTTGCGGATTGGATTGGATTGGATCGTGCGGATTGGATTGGATCGGATACTTTGTGAACACCCCTACTTTTAGCATTCTTAAAGGATGCTATCATTGGGCAGGGCCAACCCAAGCATTGGGTAGCTTGGGCCATTGCACAAGGCCCCCATTTTGTTAAGGCCCATTTTTTTTTTTCTTAAAAAAAAGGCCTATTTTTTTTTTCTTATTATATATACATAAATAAAAAATTTATAATTGAAAATTTATGAACAAATCTTAAAAAAAAAAAAAAAACTAGTAATAGAATTGTAGTTTTATTGTACACGTTTGTTTGTTTGTTTTTTTTTTTTTTAAAAAAAGCCCAATTTTAAAATTTTGCACAAGACCCCAAAATGCTTAGGCCGCCCTGATTGGAGATGCTTATAGCCATTTTTCATTTTTAATCATTTATACAAATATGCTATTCCTATTTTAACCTTGTACAACATGACGGTTAAAGAATGGGAGGGAAATATTATGATAATAAACTATATGATACATAATCCCTTAAGCAAGAGCATTTAAAGACCATTACATAAACTAACCTAGCAGAAGACTAACTCAACTGAATCTTCCTTCATGGAACTCTATCGGCCTTCTTCCATGGTATAACTTATTTCAGCATTCGTTCCAGGCTTATTACTAGAAGAAGGTGTGCTACTTGAGTCTCTTCTGTGGACAAAAGCTGGTTGTTTAGGAGATGGAAGGGTTACAAAGTCACAGTCAAGCATGGTTACGATGTTTGACATGTTGGGCCGATCAATTGCCTCTTCTTGTACGCACAAGAGCCCAATATTTACACACTTAATAAATTGATCTTCTTTGTAACTTTCCTCTAAAGTTTGGTCCATTAATTCCAACACTTTGCTTTCTGTCCAAAGTTTCCATACCTGGGAAAAATATTGATATCCCATTTGGTTAGCAGAAAGAGGAAAGTAAATTGATCGAGAAAAAAAAGTGTAGTGTTCACACTCACATAACCGAGGAGGCTTAGGGGTTCATCACATTCGAAATGGACAAATCGTGTGCTCCCTTTTCCACTTACAATCTCAAGTAGAACAACCCCAAAGCTAAACACATCCGATTTGACAGAGAAAACTCCTCCTTGAACGTATTCTGGTGACATGTAACCACTGTTCAACATTATTATTTAATGAATTATGAGATATAAGTCAGTTTGGATTGGTTTCCATGCATGAATTCCCACTTTATAAATGAGTGTCAAGATGAAAGAAACTTACTAAGTTCCAACTACTCTGTTTGTGTTGTCCTCTGTTTTTTTACCTCCAACCATCCTTGCCAAGCCAAAGTCAGATATTTTGGGATTCATATCACAATCTAAAAGGATATTACTGGTCTTCAAATCTCTGTGAATGATTCTTAGTCTAGAGTCTTGATGAAGATAAAGAAGCCCTCGAGCTATCCCCATAATAATGTCAAAGCGTATCTCCCAATTCAATAAGGCCCTTTTTGTGTCATCTTGCAAATAATACATTTTTCCCGAAACATTAAATTATTATGAGCTATGATATACAAATCGAAATGGAGATTATCTAGTTGAAATAAATACCAAATATGAAGGAGTCTAAGCTTTTGTTAGGCATGTACTCGTAGAGTAAAATCATCTCGTCTTTCTCTATGCAATATCCCCGAAGTCTAACAAGGTTACGATGCTGAAGTTTTGCTATTAAAATCACTTCATTCTTGAATTCATGTATCCCTTGTCTTGAAACACTTGACAGCTTCTTTACTGCAATTTCTTGGCCTCCTGGAAATTTTCCCTGATGTAGAGAAACATATGTAATTTTGCAATTTCTTAAAAACATAATAAACTAATAAACTACTTAATTTAAGTGTTTGTGTTAGAATTTGGTATAAGATGAATGAAGTTCCATCTCAAAACCAATTGGCAATAGAAAGAGTATCCCATTTATCTTATATATAACAATTTATTTCCATTCATAAGTAATGTGGGATTAACTCTAATAGCTTCTTATCAATGAGCATTTATAAGTTTCTTCAAGACAGTATCAATATTAAAATAAGGAGCAAATGCAGCTATTTTTAACACTGAACTAACCAATATGTTTTTCTTTTCTTTTATGAAACCATAATTACTTGGTTAAAAAAAATTGCTGAAGCTATAAATACCTTGTAAACAGGTCCATAACCCCCTTGTCCAAGTTTGTTTTCCACAGATAAATTATTTGTTGCGGTGAGTATACTTTCTAAAGTGAAAAATGGTACATCTATGCCTTTCTCATCTTCCTCCTTGATTTCGCTGGAGTTCATCAATTCTTGGATGTGTCTCTCAGTGTCCAACTTGTTGAGTGCTCTGTTTTGCTGGTCAAATAGTTTTCTGTTCTCTGAAGTGATAAGGATATTAATAATGCGTGGTGCATGCAACAAGTTCTTGTGATGCGAGTGATATAATTTTCTCATACAAATGGAACCTGCATAATATTATAATAGTGCATTGCATCTTTTGATTTGAATAACTAACCTCGTCTTTTGGTCTTCCTTTTTCTCCAACTGATAAACGAAATTATAATGATTGACAGAACAATTACGCTTGTAACTGTAAGGGAAACAATTAGATATAACGATTTTCTTCTCCTAGGCTTTACTATTCTTGGATTTGAAGTTTCATCTTCTGAAAAAAAAAAGAGACAGAAAACACACACAGAATGTCTAATTATTGCGGACCTATAAGTAGTTAGTAGTAAAACTAAAAATTATAAGAGAGACTATATATTATACATACTTAAATTGGATAAGGCAACTCGTACAAAGAAGGTGTGAACGCCATCCTTAGTAATATTTTCTTCTTGAAGATCGTTTAGATTTTCAGACCATGTCCAACAACTCAAATTAGTTTGAGTTGAATCCCCTCTGTTCCAACTATTCTGATGAGTCTCAAGTGAATAAGCCTGGCATTTGCAATCATCACGGCAAGTCTTCTCACATTCAGTTACGTTGTTAACTTGTATGCTTGTTGTTGAGTCTCGTCTCCCCACTTTCATCATCTTCAACCCCAAGAATGAATCGTTACCGTTGCATAGTTTTGCTCCTCTGCTACAAACATCTGAGTAATCTCCAGAATACCACTCCTCCACCAGGCTCGACTTAAATCCCGGCAAGCATCTGCACGACCTCATCTGTTCATTACTGTTACAGATCCCGAAATCGCCACAAATGTTTAGCCCATCGCATCTATCACTTGGTACAGACCATGCCACTGTCCAATTTTGGTCCCAACTCAAGTACTCAAGTTTTCCATTAGAGTTGATCACTAACCTTGAGTAATTATAATTTGAGATTTCTGGTCCAGTTTTGTAAGTAGTATTTTTATGAGCAACACCCCTTTTGTTCTCTAAAAAGTTTGTTATCGTAGTCGGCATCTGATTTGAGCTTAAGAACATACTGACTTCAGCACTTTTCCAACGAGTACCCGTTTTGTTACGGATCACGAACGAGTTAGTTCCCTCACCCTTAGTAAACGATATGTCACCATTGTAAGGGTCAAACTCGTCTTTCCATGAAGTCAATGTTAAGCTCTCATTCTCATCCATCTTCATACCAGGAAGAAATGTATCAGTTGGGTTTTTAAAGCTCTCCCACAATCTTATACCGTTATACTCTGTTAACACCAGATTTCCAGTATCCAAAAGGGTTAATGTCCTGTTTGAAGATGAGAAAGATTCGAGATTTGAAGACCAAAATGACCTTCCTTTATAATCAAAAAGTTGAAGGTTACCATCTTCTCCAATACCAAAGGTTCCTCCTCTTGTTCTTGAAGTGGTGACTGTTAAATCTCAGAGAGAGAAAGGTGCAGAGCACCATGAACAAGAACAGAAACAGAGTTTCTTGAAGAAGAGTAAAAATGCAGACTGAAAAACTTAGCTGCACCCTCTCCTTAATGCCTTTATTTATATCACAAAAGAGAGAACAATTACAACTGAAATAACTGTCAAAAAACAGAAAATAACAACCTAACAGACTTGACCAACAGTAAAACAAACTAACTAACTTTCAACACTAACATCCCCCCGCAAACGAAAAGGGGTGATAGCCATTTGAAGTTTGGACTTTAGGTACAAAAATCTGTCAGTTGAAAGGGATTTAGTAAGCAGATCAGCTACTTGATCCAATGCTGGAACATACCGAACTTGAAGTTGTTTTGCTAAAATTTGATCTCTAACAAAGTGTAAGTCAAGTTCAATATGTTTAGATCGAGCATGAAACACTGGATTAGCAGCGAGCGCAGCGGCACTTTGATTATCAACCCAAATAATCGGAGATTGAGGCACCTGCACCTGAAGTTCAGTTAATAACGAACCAATCCATTTTACTTCTGCAGCGGCATTAGCTAAAGCTCTAAATTCGCTTTCAGTACTTGATCGAGCGACCACATGTTGCTTTTTAGCAGACCATGATATTAAATTTCCACCCAAAAACACCACATAACCACCTGTGCTTTTTCGATCATCTATGCAACTTCCCCAATCGGCATCTGAATAGCATTCAATAGAAAGAGTTTGTGCTGGTTTGAGAATGAGGCCGTGACTGATGGTGCCTTTCAAATACCTCAACAATTTCTTGCATGCTTCCCAATGAACTATAGTAGGTGCTTTTAGAAATTGACTTAGTTTATTAACAATATATGCAACATCCGGTCTTGTTAAACTAAGATATTGTAGTGCACCAATGGTACTTCTGTACAAAGTAGGATTATCAAATGGTTCTCCCTCGGTGAGACTGAGTTTCACAGTTGAACTACTCGGATTAGGACACGGTTTAGCACCCTCCATGTGAACTTTGAGAAGTAAATCAGTAATATATTTGGATTGAGATAGATGCATACCATTTTCAGTTCTTACTATCTCAACTCCAAGAAAATAATGGACTTCCCCTAAGTCTTTAAGAGAGAATTGAGAGTTTAGATTAGTTACCAACTGTGATATCAGCTGCTGGTTTGGTCCGGTTACTAATATGTCATCGACATATACAAGTAACACAACCAAATTATGGCCAGAACCGTGTATAAAGAGGGAAGTATCTGCCCGAGAATTGTGAAATCCCATCTGCAATAAGCTCTGTTTTAACTTGTCATTCCAAGCGCGGGGTGCCTGCTTTAACCCGTATATAGCCTTGTGCAACAAACACACATAATCAGGATGTTGTTCATCTTCAAATCCAGGAGGTTGTTGCATGTACACCACTTCATTTAAAGTGCCATTTAGAAAGGCATTACTCACATCAAGTTGAGTAACACGCCAATTGTTTGATACAGCCAAGGAAAGTACAGTTCTAACGGTCACGGGCTTCACAACAGGTGAGAAAGTTTCTTCGTAGTCAATCCCAGGAAGTTGTAAGTATCCTCTTGCAACTAACCGAGACTTACATCGATCCAAAGATCCATCTGCATTTAGTTTAACTCGAAAAATCCACTTGTTGCTAATGACCTGCATATCATCAGTTCTTGGAACTAAAGTCCAAGTCTTTGCCTTCTTTAAAGCTGTATTTTCAGTAGACATTGAAGCATGCCACTTCGGGTCTTTGAGGGCGGCCTTAACAGACTTTGGTTCAGTGGGTATTAATGCTTCTGGTAGAGGATGTTTAGTAGCACAGTACACTTTTGGTTTTCTTATGCCATTTTGAGAACGAGTTGTCATGGCATGGGATCGGGTGGGATTTGGTGGATGTAAGTGAGGTAGAGATTGGGAGTGAGCAGAAGTATGTGGTATATCATTGTTGGTGATATGGGGATTTGTATGTTGGGGGACATTGGTCGTGGGATTTTGGGTAGTAGAAGGTGGAATATGTTGAGTAATGAGAGGTGTACTGTGAACTGATGGAGTTGCAGATGGACTGTGTAAACCAGTAGTAGCATTGGTTGCAAGATTGTTGCCATTTTGACTGGCAGTGACACCACCAGGAGTAGCAGGTTGTGGTTCATGAGATGTTTCCCTCGAAATATTTCCAAAAGGGACATTGTTATTAGAATCTTGATAAGTATTTTGGGTGAAAAATGTAGCAGATGGAAAATTAGGAGTAGATGAAGATTGATGTACCTGCTGGTTTTGTTGTTGCAGATCAGAATTATGGCCTGGGAAAAATCCTTCATTAAAGATGACATTACGAGCTATGTAAATTCTTCCTTGGTTACTTTCACACAAGTAGCCTTTATGATAGGAAGAGTATCCCAAGAACAAGCATTGTTGAGATCGCATCTCAATTTTGTGGGCATTGTAAGGTCGTAGATGAGGAAAACACGCACACCCAAATGGTTTTAGGATAGTATAGTCAGGTTCTTGACCGAATAGACATTGAAAAGGACTTATATTTCCCAATACCGGTGTAGGAAGTCTATTTATTGTGAAAGTTGCACAAGAAAATGCATGCCACCAGTATTTTAAGTCAAGACCAGCTTGTGCAAGAAGAGTGAGTCCAGTTTCAGTCACATGTCGATGCTTTCTCTCTACTCTCCCATTTTGAGCATGAGTATGAGGACAAGGATGACTGAACAGTATCCCTTGATCAGAGAGGAATTTGGCAAATGGCTTATACTCACCTCCTCCATCAGCTTGCACAGCTTTGATAGGTAATTCAAATTGCTTCTCCACCATGCTCTTGAACCGAATGAACATATCAAAGGCCTGAGATTTGACTGTTAAAGGATAAATCCAAGAAAACCTACTAAAATCATCCACAAAAATAATGTAATATCTATACCCTTCTTTAGATGATATGTGAGATGGTCCCCACAAATCAGTGTGAATTAACTCTAAAGGTTGTGAGGCATGACTATTTGACAAGGAAAATGGTAAAGTGTGGCTTTTACCTGACTGGCACGCATTGCAAAAATGCAAATTTTGAATTGAACCCGAGTGGGTTAATTTGGACAATAGGTGAGTAAGAGTGGCTTTAGAGGGATGTCCTAATTTGTGGTGCCAATTATTTACATCATTCTCTTTATAAGTAATGAAAACAGAGGGAGATTTGGAAGAAAAACATGTACTTTTATTATATTGGTGAGTGTTACAGCAAGATAGAGATTTTGAAATCTCTTTATTACAAGAAGTATTGGAAGTACATGTTAAAGGAGATGAATACATCTCAGACTGAGTAAGATTGCATTCTCGCAAGAAGAAGAGCGTACAATGGAGTATCCCCAAGTGTGTACAATCCATGTTTACGTTTCCCTTTGAGAAGCACAGCCCCCGTTTGCTTGTCCTTCACAAAACACCAATGTTTATGAAATTCAAGAAAAACATTGTTATCATCAGTTAACTTAGATATACTAACTAAGTTTTTAGTAATTTGGGGAACATGAAGGACAGATTTTAAAGCAATAGAAGAATAGGGTAGAAAGGTAGAACCGGTATGAGAAATCATAAGTTTCTTACCATCCCCTACAGCCAAACCATCAGTGCCATTGTAAGGAGTAGATTGGTCCAATTGATTGTTATCTGAGGTGACATGGTGAGTGGCTCCGGTGTCCGCAAACCACTGACAATCATCTCCAAAATCTTGAACCATGGTAGTAGAATAGGCCATAGGATCATATTCAAGATCATGTTCAGTGAGGTAGGCTCTCGGATTTGTAGCAGCAGGTTTAGGAACTTGCCAATTCTTGTCAAAACGATAATGGCAAACAGGTGCTGTATGTCCAACTTTGAGACACACTTGACAAACAACTCTGTTTGGGGGAAAACGAGAGTACCCACGCCCACGGCCTTGACTGTGAGAGGTTTCTTGATTGCCATTTCTGGTGGAGGAAAAAGGTCGAACACCACCCGATCGTCCTGAGCCAAAAGCAAGATTTGCTTGCATTTTCATTGACAGATCCTGCATTTGATGATGATGCTCCAATCGGCTTTCGTGAGACAGCAGTAACGCTTGAACTTCATCAATGGAAAGATCGTCACTCCGAGCTGTTATTCCGGAGACAACAGAATCAAAGTCCGGACCTAATCCATTTAGCACTTGAAGAACAAGATCTTGATCTTGAACCGCAGCTCCAGCAACGGTGAGAGCATCAGCAATCGTTTGAACTTTTTCGACATATTCGGAGATGGAGAGACTTCCTTTGTGTACATGAGAGAATTGGCCCTTGAGTTGCAGCAATCGGGCTTTGGTTTGGCTAGAAAACTTTTGCTCTAACGCACGCCAGAGAGAGTGAGCCGATGTATGATTTGCAACAGATGCAAGAATAACTTCAGACATAGAGGACCGAAGCCATGAAAGAAGCAATTGATCCTTCTTTTTCCAGTTGGTGTATTCGGGATTGACAGCTCCAGTAACAAGATTTTGGGGTGGGGGTGTGCCAGTGAAAAGAATAGCATCAAGATCATGCCCTATTACCGTTGGTGTGACTTGAGATTTCCATGAAAGGAAGTTGTGACGATCAAGTTTGATGGTGAGATTGGAGGTGAGGGAGTGAGAAAATGGGTTCCAAGGAGGAACCGGAGAAGGATTTGTGGGAGTGGCCATGGCAGCAGTAGCAGTAGTTCCAGGATTCGTTGAAGAAGATGACATATCGAACGTCAGTAGGCGATTGATACCATGTTAAATCTCAGAGAGAGAAAGGTGCAGAGCACCATGAACAAGAACAGAAACAGAGTTTCTTGAAGAAGAGTAAAAATGCAGACTGAAAAACTTAGCTGCACCCTCTCCTTAATGCCTTTATTTATATCACAAAAGAGAGAACAATTACAACTGAAATAACTGTCAAAAAACAGAAAATAACAACCTAACAGACTTGACCAACAGTAAAACAAACTAACTAACTTTCAACACTAACAGTGACTAGTGGATTTTCTCGGTTGGCAACCCAAACAACCGTCTTTGGACTGAGGTTGTAGTACCATATCCCAATATATCGTTTCTCACTAGGACTGCCCTTGGGAGTGAAGAATCCAAACTCAAACATTTCTTTGGCTGAAACAAGCTTAATCGTCTTCTCCCTACTATTCACGTTGTCTCTGATCCAATCACCATATTTCATGGTATCAATAGCAGAGCCAAAAAGGCTAGAATAGCACCACAAGAAAGTTATTAAATATTTGTAATTGTGAACAAGGAATGGGTTCTTGTTCTTCATATTCATCTTTTTTTTTTTTTTTTATTTATTGCAATTAACTATAAACGTTTCTTGAAAACTCTGTACAGACTAACATATCTCCCATGTCCCATCTTTGCGTTTTTTTGTTTCACGTGATAAAACTCAACAAGTTTAGAAAAAATAAAAAAAAAAAACAAACAAAAAAGAACGTTTTCTGGTGCCCAGTTTGGTAGGCCCCTTAATTATAGTACATCATCTTTGAATAGTCATTATAAACTTGGAAAAAAAATCATTATAAACAAAAAACATTATATGAACCTCTATAAAAAAGGATAGGAAATTAAATTGTGTGAGCAAGTGATCATTTTGAGCTCTGAGTTATAATAAAATTAAAATATGTGACAACATCCACATCTTTAGCACTCAATTAAATTATTATTATATTATTAATTGTACTCAAAAAATTATTATTATTATTATTATGCCACCGCAATTAATGCATCTAAACCACGTACGTTGATGAGTCCATGTTATAGAAAAGTCTATATAGCTGCTCAAGTCTGATTTATTCAATCACTAAGTACATGACAAAAATGTGAAAGTAATAACTTTAATGCTGCATTCGGGAAAGTATTATCATGTTCAGTGTTGTGGCCCAAACATGCTCATATATTGTTTGTACAGTATTGCCATTTGAAAAATAAAAAAAATAGGGTTTGTTGAGAATTATGGGGTTCTATTTTAAAATTAATTGCCAATGAGTGGAGTAGTTCATATTCTTATATATGGCTCACTTCTCTACCATTTATTCCATGTTCTATTTTTTGCTCACCCAATCTTGAACCGTATCAGAGTGGACATGGTCACTATCTGAATAGGTGCGGATCGGATATGATCACTTGCCCGCAAGAGATATGGCTCTGGTACCATGTTGAGAATCATGAGGTTCCATCTCAAAACCAATTGGCAATGAGTGTAGTAGTCAATGTTCTTATATATGACTCACTTCTCTACCAAATCGGCCATTACAACGTCGTTAATAGCATCAGGAACATTGCTACCAACAAAAAGACAATCTGACCAATAACAAGCACTGCGAGCAAGACAATGTACAATATTGTTAGCAAATCGTTTAACATAACAAATATCAACATGCATCAAAGACTTCAATAAATTTATACAGTAAGTGATAGTTGAACCAAATATAAAATGCATCACAACATTACTCTTAATAGCTTGAACCAGCACAAGAGAATCAGTTTCTACAATAACATGCTCCCACACCCTTTCCTCTTGATCCAACTTAATGCCTCTTTGGCACCAATGGCCTCAGCTAAGCTAGGCTGAACACAACCGGCTTTATGCAAGCAAAAAGCCTCAATAAGCTGACCATCACCCCCACGGACAAGACATCCCACACCAAAGGATTGAGTTGCTGCAAAAGTAGCACCATCCACATTCACTTTAATTAACCACACCATTCATAGGCGCAATCCAAGAGTTAGATCTGCTAAGATTGTTCACCAGTTCAGGCAGAGGTTTAAATCGATTTAAGCAAGCACTTTTCCATTGATTCAAGACCGCATGTGCTGAAATAATAACTTCAGCAGCAGAGGAGACTTTCTTGTTCCAAAGAAAATCATTCTTAGCCCTCCAAATAGCCCATGATACCATTAATGCCTCTTCGAACATAGCAGAATGTCCACGGTCGAGTACCTGCTATAACCAGTCGCCAAAGTTAGTGATAGAATTGATGCCAAGGGACACAGTACCAAATCTGTTCCAGCAAGAGTGGGCAAAATTGCAGGACACCATCACATGATAAATTATTTCTTCCTCCCTAGAGAAACATACACAACTAAGTTGCACAGACACATGTTTTGAGTGGAGCTGAGTGGCCAGGCACCCAGTGATGCCTTTCCAAGCAAAATGAATATCCTTAGGTGGGACTTTAGTTTTCCACAAGCAACGCCAAAGATTCGACTCCATATCAACAGACCATCTCCCTTTAGAAACTTGGAGCCATTGATAGCATCTCTTAACAGAATAAATACCCGAATTCTCATGATGCCAAAACCACACATCCTCCAAATTAGATGAGTTAATAGGAATATTGATGATGAGATCCCTGTCTCTTTGATCAAAATGATCGTTTAATATGTCAGCATCCCATTGAGAATTATCAGCAATCATTAGCTGATTAACGGATGCCCCAACAAGACCTGGAGAGCTTATCACACACAAATTGGTCATATTAGGGAGCCAAGGGGAACTCAACACTGGGACAGTCAAACTAGTGCCAATACGAATACGTGCCCCTGCTGCAATAATCGGTTGAGTTTCATATATACTCCTCCAGATGAAGCTAGGATTGTTACCAATTAGAGCAGTAAGAAAAGTTCCATGTGGAAAGTACCTACTCTTGTAAATTCGACCAACAAGAGACGTCTCATTAGTTAGTAATCGCCAAGCTTGTTTGCCCAAGAGAGAAAGATTATAGTCATGCAAATTCCTAGAACCAATCCCTCCCCAACTTTTAGAGATAACCAATTCTCCACTTGTTAGTAGGGTTCCAAACCCTATCTTAGTAAAATTACATGGCCTACCCAATTTATTAATTACTCTCAACGCCACATATGAATGTGTAGCCCTAGAGTCAAACAGTAGAGTATAATAAGAGTTGTTGATAAGAATATGACTTGTTATGACTGAAGGACTCGCTGCAGCATCTACTTGTGTAATGGCAAACACCCGAGTAGGTATGGGTTTCGCCTTTTATTTCTGCTCTTCCTTTTTCATATGAGGACAATCTTTCTTGAAAGGCCCGACCATGCCACACTAAAAACATGCCTTCTGATTACATTCTTCGGGATGGTTTTTCTTACAACGAGGGCATTCAAGATAAAAATAACCTAGACGTCCACATTTACCTTGGTTCCCACAAAACCTCTTCCTTTCTATTGAAGCATCTAAAGCCATAAAAACAAATAGCAAGCTATTGCCTTCTGCTGTTTTCAAATCCACAACTGATCCAAGGTTGTTTTTTTTTTTTGCACCATGTGCAAGAAACTTGGTATTAGGTTGTATGATTCCTTAGCCTTTCCTCTTAAGTCAATTATAGCATGTTCTTTATTTCTCCAAGCTTTCATGTAGTTTATCTTGATTTTGTACCTATATTTAAATTCTCTTTTTATATCTTGTGGTGTTGCTTTTGTCTTTATATTTAGAAATTTTGGTTTGATCCATTTTCTTACTATTTCAGGGAGCATGATTTAGTACATGTCAAAGTTCGAGGGGCATGATTTGGTGGATATCAAAGTCTGGGGAACATGGTTTAGTAAATAAACAATCACTGAAATAGTAAAATTGAATTAAATTAGAAAAAGTCCTTAAATTTAACAATCTCAATAATTCAGGGAGAATTTTTAACGGCAAAAAAGTTTAGGGAGCATGATTTGGTATATGTTAAAGTTTAAGAGCAAAAATCCTAATTAACCTATAAAGTAATACAGGAGGAAATTATTAACACAATCAATAATACATGATGGCTTAACCAAAAGAATTCAAAGACTTATTAATCGAACAAAAGACTCACCCGGATTCTTTTTCACAACACACTATCGACCTTCTTCCATGGTGATGGTGTAACTTATTTCTGTGTTCGCTGTTTCAGGCTTACTAGAAGAAGCTGTGTTACTTGATCCTTTTCTAAGGACAAAAGCTGGTTGTTTCACAGATGGAAGAGTTGCAGAATCACTGTCAAGCATGGTTACAATGTTTGACATGTTTGGCCGATCACTTGGGTCTTCTTGTACGCATAAGAGCCCAATATTTACACACTTAATCAGTTGATCTTCTTTGCAACTTTCCTGCAAAGTCTGGTCCATTAACTCCAACACCTTGTTTTCTGTCCAAAGTTTCCATGCCTGAGGAAAATGTTGACATCCCATTTGGTTAAACTGAAAGAGGAATATAACTTGATTTAAAAAGAAATGCATATAGAGCTACTTACATAACCCAGGAGGGTCAAGGGTGGATCTGAATGAACAAATCGTGTGCTCTTTTTCCCACTTACTATCTCAAGTAGAACCACACCAAAACTAAATACATCGGATTTGACAGAGAAAAGTCCTTCAAGAGCGTATTCCGGAGACATGTAACCACTGTAATATTATTATTTAATGAATTATAAGTTATTTGTAGATCTTCTTTTATACAACTTTTGACAACTTTGATGGAATTGAAACATTATTTTAAATGATGCATGAATTCTCAATTCATAAATTATATTGTGTCAAGATGAAAAAACTTACTAAGTCCCAACCACTCTATTTGTGATGTCCTCTGTTTCTTTGCCTCCAACCATCCTTGCCAGGCCAAAGTCAGATATTTTGGGTGTCATATCACAGTCTAGAAGGATATTACTGGTCTTCAAATCTCTGTGAATGATCCTTAATCTAGAGTCTTGATGAAGATAAAGAAGTCCGCGAGCTATCCCCATAATAATGTCAAAGCGTAGCTCCCAATTCAATAAGCCCCTTTTTGTGTCATCTTGCAAATGATGCAATTTTTCCCAAAACAATAAATTATTACGTTCTATGGTATACACGGATAAAATGGAGAATATATAGTAGAAATAGATACCAAATATGAAGGCGTCTAAGCTTTTGTTAGGCATGTACTCGTAGAGTAAAATCATCTCCTCTTTCTCTATGCAATACCCCCGAAGTTTAACAAGGTTTCGATGCTGAAGTTTTGCTATTAATATCACTTCATTCTTGAATTCATGTATCCCTTGTCTTGAAATACTTGACAGCGTCTTTACTGCAATTTCTTGGCCTCCTGGAAATTTCCCCTGATGTGGACAGTAAACATATTTTGATAGGGAAAATTATGTAATTTTTCAATTTTTTAAGCACATGTAGTACATAATTTGCTCAAAAAAGGAAAAGTGTGGCACCATTCCTGTTGTGCTTAATCTTAGAAACAGTATTAATAACAAAGCAATGCAAACTATTTAACTTAAGAATTTAGAAGAAACTCATTGCTGCAAACTGTAAATAGGTGCCTGAAGAGGTTGTTTTATAACTTTCATACCTATTTTGAAATAAATTTTAAAAAATACAAGTTAATGTATTTAAGCTCATTTTCGGGTTCTTATGAATGAGTGTATATAATTTAGGAGAGGTTTGGTTGGGAGGAATGAAAATATAAGAATAGGAATGAGAATGGGAATAGGAATAGGAATGGAATAAAATTTAAAATGCATAAAAAAAATTGATAAAAAAATAATTAAATTTTTTTTCTTGTTACATTGGAATGGTCATTCCTTTCTTTTTAAAATGGAATAGTCATTCCACCAAAATAGTGGAAAGAGTATTCCAATACTTTACAATGCAACCAAACAAAGGAATAGAATGAAAATTGTTTCCTTTCCATTCTATTCCATTTCATTACCTCTAACCAAACGCCACCTAAGTTTCTTCATAGACAGTATCAATATAAAAATAAGGAGCAAATACAGCATTTTTAACAACAGGCTGATTGGAACCCACATAAACAAATAACCTAAACTAACCACTTTTCTTTTATTTTAATGTATACTGAAGCTATATATGTACCTTGTAAACAGGCCCATAACCCCCTTGTCCGAGTTTGTTTTCCACAGAAAAGTTATTTGTTGCGGTGAGTACACTTTTCAAAGTAAATAATGGTACATCTATGCCTTTCTCATCTTCCTCCTTGATTTCCCTAGAGTTCATCAATTCTTGGATGTGTCTCTCAGTGTCTAACTTGTTAAGTGTTCTGTTTTGTTGGTTAGACAATTTTCTGCTCTCTGAATTCAAAGAAAATTAAACATCATGCATGCAACAAAGTCATAATTTTCTCATACAAATGGGCCATGCATAATATGTTAAGTTTCCCCTTACGCCGACACCATAGGATCCCAAGAGTCACTTAGATTGGTAACAACTCTGACCAATTCACAGATCACACACTGGAACTCAAATCACTTGAGTTCAGGAACTAGCAGCAAGTAATTTAAAGAAAGTTTTAGCTTTATTCAATGTGTAAAAGTCAATTACAATGGAGTGAGAGATTAAGGTGGCACTTAGTTAGATGTAATGAAATGGAATGCACATGAATTACTAAAATTAGTTGGCGATTAGAACTGTTTATACCGCACTGCACCACACCATATTTTATTGTGCAGTTTTGAGGTCTATGTGGTGTGGGTGCAGTTTGAAAAATTGCTCAAACTACAAATGTGGAGTGCTTCAAAAAATTTGGTCAAAAACCGCTCTACCTGTACCAAGAATACCTCTAATTATGAGAGCTAAGGTTATTTATAAACTAAATGCCTTACCTCTTAAGATACAAAACTAACGGGTATAACCAACTAAAACACGAAAAATAACTGTCCTAGAAAAATTAATTAGTAGGCAAACTAATTTGACATCATACTTTGCATCTTTTGATTTGAATAACTAACCTCGCATTTTTGTCTTCTTTTTTCTCCATATGATAAGCGAAATAAAAATGATTGACAAAACAATTACGCTGGTAACTGTAAGCGAAACAATCAGATATAACGATTTTCTTCTCGTAGGCTTCACAATTGATGAATTTGAAGTTTCACCATCTGGAAAAAAGAGACAAAAAGCACACACACAATCTCTAATTAATTTATTGTCGACCTGTAAAAAAAAAAAAATTAATAGAGCGACTATATACGTACTTAAATCGGATAAGGCAACTCGCACAAAGAAGGTGTGAACGCCATCCTTAGTAATATTTTCTTCTTGAAGATCGTTTAGATTTTCAGACCATGTCCAACAACTCAAATTAGTTGGTGTTGAATCCCCTCTGTTCCAACTATTCTGATGAGTCTCAAGTGAATAAGCCTGGCATTTGCAATCATCACGGCAAGTCATCTCACATTCAGCCACATTGTTAACTTGTATGCTTGTTGTTGAGTCTCGTCTTCCCACTTTCATCATCTTCAACTTCAAGAATGTGTCATTTTTGCAGAGTTTTGTTCCTCTGCTACAGACATCTGAGTAATCTCCAGAATACCACTCCTCCACCAGACTCGATTTAAATCCAGGCAAGCATCTGCACGGCCTCATCTGCTCATTACTGTTACAGATCCCGAAATCGCCACAAATGTTTAGCTCATCGCACCTATCACTTGGTACAGACCATGCCACTGCCCAATTTTGATCATCCCAAGTCACGTACTCAAATTTTCCAGTAGAGTAGATCACTAACCTTGAGTAACTATAATTTGAGACTTCTTGCCCTGTTTTGTAAGTAGTATTTTTTTGTTTTGGCTCACTATTATTTTCTAAAAGGTTTGTTATCATAGTCGGCATCTGATTTGGGCTTAAGAACATACCGATTTCAACACTTTTCCAGAGAGTACTCGTTTTTTTACGGATCATGAACGAGTTAGTTCCCTCACCCTTAGTAAACGATATGTCACCAATGTCAGGGTCAAACTCGTGTTTCCATGAAGTCAACGTTAAGCTCTCATTCTCATCCATCTTCATACCGGGAAGAAATGTATCAGTTGGGTTTTTAAAGCTCTCCCACAGCCTTATACCGTTATACTCAGTTAGCACAAGATTTCCATTATCCAAAAGGGTTAATGTCCTGTTTGAAGATGAGGAAGATTCAAGTTTCGATGACCAAAATGACCTTCCTGTACCAGCAGAGTAATCAAACACTTGAAGGTTACCATCTTCTGCAATACCAAAGGTTCCTCCTCTAGTTCTTGAAGTGGTGACTAGTGGATTTTCTCGGTTGGCGACCCAAACAACCGTCCTTGGACTGACCTTGTAGTACCATATCCCAACATATCGTTTCTGACTAGGGCTGCCCTCGGGAGTGAAGAATCCGAGCTCAAAAATTTCTTTGTCTGAAACAAGCTTAATTGTCTCTCTACTATTAACTTTGTCTCTGACCAAATCACCATATTTCATGGTATCTCTAGCAGAGCAAAAAAGACTGGAATAGCACCACAAGAAAGTTAATACATATTTGTGGTTGTGAACAAGGACTGGGTGTTTGTTCTTCTTATCCATTTAATTCTTTTTTTTGATGGCATTTAACTAGAAACTTTTCTTGAAAACTCTGTACAGACGAACATATCTCCCATGTCCCATCTTTGCGATTTTTGGTTTCACGTTTGTTAAAACTCAAGTGCCCAGTTGTCTCTCTCTTTCACTAAATTATTATTATTATTATTATTATTATTATTATTATTATTATTATTATTATGCCACCACTGCAATAAATGCATCCAAACCAAGTAAGTACGGTGATGAGTCCGTCTATGCTTGAGAAAAGTCCCTAGCTGCTCAATACTTACTGATATTCTTTTTTATATAAATTTTAATCACAGCATCTACCTAATTATTAAAAATATTATCTTAAAGCTTAATTTAGTTTTAATTTATTAATATTTTTGTCAAATTGACAATCAGATAAGGCGTTGATTGCATAAGGTCATCAGTCATCACTAACGCAAGTGAGGTTTATAATTGTTTTAGGGGACCTGCTTAATATTCTGATGGGCTATTTACAAAAATATGAGAAAATAAAGATAAGTTTTGATATATATGGCATAAAAACTTCATTACACTAAATATGACATTTTTTTAAAAAACTTACAAATATGGGAAAAAATCTTGAGTAATGCCATAAAAAACTTAAAATTTGTGTTTCTTTTTATTTATTTTTTTTTAAAAAAATAAAATACTAAAATAAATAAAAAATGATTATAGATATTATTTTTTTTTACAGAAATTAAACTTGTTTTTTTTTTTTTTTATTTAAACTACTATTTTTTTGTTAAAAACTAATTATTTCATTAAAAGCAACAGAAAAAAAAAAAATCTGTTTCATCAACATCATCCTGAAGAAAAAACAATATAAAAAATTATAATCTAAATATAATATAAACTTTAAAAATCAGTTTCATCAACATTGAAAGAAACTATTAATTTCATTAAAAGAATAAAAAAAATAGTTTCATTATGTTATTAGAATTTTTTTTCAAGTTACTTTTTTATTATTTTGTTTCTAGGTTGGAAACTTACACTTATATTTTGTTATTAAATTATTGGTAGGCATTATGTGTTGTTTTGATTATATTTGTGATTAGTATTTTTTTTTTTTTTGTATATTTGTGTGTGTATGTTTTTATTTGATTGTGTGATGAAACTGGTTTCAATTAACTTTATTATTAACATTTGTATTTTGTTATGATTTTTTATAACGTCAAAACTGGTTTCACATGTCGAAACTGGTTTCACATGTTTTAACTATTCTGTAATGGGGTTGCTCAATTTTTATGATATTATTATATATTTTTTCGTTTGTATAAAACCAGTTTTATTATTAAATGATATTTGAACAACAATTTTTATTTTATTTTAATTAATCAGTTTCTGACATACATATTATTTTATTATTTTCATAACTAATTTTTTTAAGTAATTAATTTTTTTTATTGTTGTTCATAATTGAGTTTTATTCAATTTTTTATTAATTTATCTCAAGAAACTGGTTTTTATTTGTTTGTTTTTATTTTGGTTGTTTTATTAACTGGTTTCTCACATTCCACTGTTTTTTTTTTGTTATTCTTTTATGGTTTTTATTGCACTTTTGTCTCTTTAATTTTCTTTGTTTCTTTTTTTTTTCTCTTTGATTTTAATTTGTGATTCTCTTTGTTATATTTGCTGCATATTGTATGTTTAAATTAACTCTAATTTTTGAGCAAGCAAATAAAAAATTAAATGCCAAAATAAAGAATGAAGTTAGAAGTTTGATTATTAGGTATTGATATAAATTTTATATGTTCGAAACTGGTTTTAAATTTAGTATCGTTAATTTGTAAAAGTTTAGTTATTAGGCATTGTGTATTTTTTATTATGTTATTGTTGAAACTATTTTTTTTTTTTTTTTTGCCTCTTTTAATGAAATAATTCGTTTATTTTAATATTGATGAAACTGGTTTTTAAAGTTAGTATCGTCTTTAGATTGTAATTTTTTTCATTATCTTGTTGATGAAACTATTTTTTGTATTCTTTTTAAATGAAATTATTAGTTTCTTTCAATGTTGATGAAACTAGTTTTTAAAGTTTGGATTCTTTTTAGATTATGATTTTTTATATTGTTTTTTTTTTCAGGATGATATTGATGAAACTGATTTTTTTTTTTCTGCTGTTTTTAATGGAATAATTAGTTTTTAACAAAAAAAAAAAAACGAATAGTAGTTTAAATAAAAAAACAAGTTTAATTTTTGTAAAAAAAAAATAAAATATAAAAATGTACACTTATTATATATATTAAGAGAAAAAAATTAGGTTGAGAAAAAAATTGAAAAAAAAAGAGAGACACAAAGAGAAATTAGAAAAAAAAAATAGAGAGAGATAAGCGAAAGAAAGAAAAAAAAAGTAGCAACTGACTTAAAAGTTGAAAAGAAAAAAGAGAGCCAAAATTGACTAAAAAATATATAAAAAAGACAATTTTTTTTTTTTGAAGTTTCAATAAGTAAAAAAGAAAAAAAAAATTAATAAAAGTATAAATGTAAAATGTTCTTGTCAAATTAAAAATGTAATGTTTGAAAAAAAATGTAGTATTTGATGTAAATTTTTCAAATAAAAAGAAATCCTAAAATGTAAGTGTAAAATAAATTAAAAAAATAAATAAAACTAATTAAGTTAAAAACAAAAACATAAAATATGGGATTGGATAATAAGTTTATAAAAATATGGCATATCAAATACCATAAAAAACTTAAATGTGAAAAAATGCCATAGAAAAGTGGCAAACCTAAAAATGCCATATTTTTCTAACTTTGTTATGAAATCCCATATTTCATGTAATTTTCACTACTCTCATTCCTTTGTTTGTAGGGGCCCACTTAATAGTCTTTTTTTTTTTTTTTTAGAAATCATACTTATGAGATTTTAAAATTTTTTACTATGACAAATTTAAGTTTGACCAATTTATATGATATTTTTTTAATTTTAGGTCTTTTTATGGTATTTGATATATGTCATATATATATGTAAATTAGGTTTTCAAATCTCATATTTAATGTTTTTATTTGTTTAGTTAGTTTTATTTGTCACTGATGTTGGAAAAGTCACCGGAGTTCTATATAACTGAGAGTGCAATTTCAAGTTCTATGGTGGATGCAACAAGGAATTAATAAGTCAGTAAATTTACTTGATAAATTTTGGGTCTGCTTATTGGAAGCTCAGATATATAGGCCCATAGTCCTCATACTAGTTGAGACAATACTACTTGTAAGACTCGTTAATTGATTTTGATTAATCAATTATAATTCTAAAATTAGACTATGTCTAGTTTATGAATTTTCACTAAGCAAAGACTTAATTGTGAAGAAGGAGTTTCTATGGTTAATTTATTAATTAAGAAACTTTGATAAGTCTAATTAATAAATATATTAAATGACAATATTATTTAATAATTAATTTTTAGTTATTAAATAATTATAATTGGCATTTAAGTGGTTAAATTGGAAAATTGGTATTTTTGAGAAAATAAGATGAAAAAAATGAGAAAATGGCAAAATTGCAAAGTGGGGTCCAATATCCATACATGGCCGACCACTATATAGCATATTTACCATTTATTTTTTCATTATTTTAATGCCAAATAAATCTAACCTAACCCTAGGTGGTTTCCTATAAATAGGTAGTGATGGCTTAAGGGAAAAGATGATGCATCTCATTCCTTCAGATAAAATTTGAGCCTCCTTCCTAACCCTAGCCGATACCATTCTCTCTCTTTCTCTTTCTCTCTTCTAAACCGAGCCTATAGTGAAAGAGTGAGTGCCCACACACATCAAGTTACTCAATCATATTGTGTAAGGCTATGAAGAATCCAGTTTCAAGAGAAGGAGATTCAGACTCAGATTTTGGTGATACTCTGGTACAGAAAGGATATAAGGGTTAGAGATCTGAGTGGAAGGAGACATTATATTCCGCTACAACCACTGTAAGATTTCTTATACTTTATATGTGTTTATTTCATATCGTTTTAGAAGTTCATATTTAGGATGTTAATAACATACTTGTTAGTAAATCTAAGATCCTTGTAATATAATTCCAACACACTAGTGGTGCCTACCACCCTCCTATGTGTCAGTATCGCTATTGGTCCAACTAAGTATCAGGTCCCACATAGTTTAATATAATAGCTTTTAGGAAGTATCGCTAACCAATCGCAACATGACATGTCGCGAGAAGGTTCTAAGCACCACTAGTGCCTAATAGCAATGCTCTTTAATTGCTTAATGGAAATGATATTAAGTTGGATAATTTTAAGTATGTTTAGTGACACTAACTTATTTACTAAGTCATGTATGATTAATTTCATTCGCTTATTTGTTAACCATGACAAATATATCAATAAAATTGAAGACTGATAACAATATTATGTTATTTAAATATATCAGATGTTAAACATAATTCCTTACCACACTACTAGACTTACTGACCATGTCGATTTAATACTTTAGTATTTGTGATTATGAACTGTAAAGTCCTTTTTTGGCAAGTTAGGTGACAAAATAATTTTTCCTTTTTATGGTAAGATTGCTATGCATTCATTTTCGAAATCTTACCTCTTTTATTCGGTTATTAGTTGCCATTTTCCTTGTTTGGAAAGTTGCACTTTCAGCTGAACTTTCCTTTGTTGAAAACTTCTCAAAAGAGAAGGAATTCTCTTTTGGAAAGTTGTCTTTTTTAGGGAAACTTTGTTTATTGCCTTTTCCTTATTGATTTCGATTGTATCTTGATACAATCAGAATATCTAATCTGTTTTTGGCAGGATTCAAGCTTTGAAAGAAGATCGGATCCGATTTTAGTAAGTTTCCCGTTTCTGGGCAGATCTGCTTCGTCAGCAACCGAATCTGTAGTAGCAGATCGTGCTTCTTTTGGAAAGTTTTTGTACAGCTGCTAATTCGAACTTGTGGTTGCCTCTTTGGTTTCTATGATCTATAAATAGAGCCTAGAGAGCAACCATTCGAATTACCTCTTCCATTATTCATTTTTTGCATTTATCTTTTGTGAGAAGAGAGTGTTTCTTTGTTTTGTGAGAGCCTAGTTGTTCACCTAGGTTCTAGTTGTTCTATTTCTGTTCTTACTCTATCCTAGAGGTTGTGAAGAACTACTTGACTGAACAAGAGATTGGTCTTTGGGAGAAGACTTGATAAAGCCTTACTTCGGGAGGAAGTAAGCACTTGGTCTTCGGGAGAAGACTTGCTAAAGCCTTACTTCGGGAGGAAGTAAGCACTCACACTTCAAAGACGAAGGGAGTTCGGGCTTGAAGGTGTTTCAAGAAGTCAGATTCATAAAGTGGATTACAAAGGATTGCGACAATACTTTAGAGGGAGTCTAAACTTGTTTAAGTCAATTGTCTTTGTAATTTTGATACTTTATTAATTGATTTCATTCTCTGGGCGTGGCCCCGTGGACTAGGAGTGTTCGTGAGAACACTGATACCACGTATAAATCTCTTGTGTCAAGTTATTTATTTTTCTGCAAATATTTTATATTCGCCCGTTCGTTTTGCCGTAGCAATTACTTTCGCCGTCGCAAACGCTTACAGTTTTTATATTTTCTTATATACAACTGACATTTGCAAAAACACGGTTTTTCATGAACGTTTTTTATTAATTTATAAATAATATGATTGTCAAAGTTCAACATCAAATATTAAATTGAACTGGTATATTGAGAGGCTATCACAAAATTACTGTTTCTTAAAGTGGCCATGAATTTTTTCCTATTATTCAAGTCATGAGTCGTTTTCAATCATAAATATTTTGATATATAATCAGAATTAGCTATGAGCCTTCCTCATTATGTAAGTACGTATTGCTTTCTCCAAAGTCTAATTAATTAATGGTATTACAAGCATGAAAATTATGGAAAGAAAACAATGCACTTGATCTGCTATACCAAACATTAAGGGAGATCAGTTGCAACGAAGATGAATTCTTGATATAGCATTTTGTGTACAAGATACCCAGCTGATTGTCCCATCATGTCAAATGCAGTCTACACGCTTGAAAATGATCAAGCAGGTAGTATTTCAAGTCCCCAACAACCAACTTTTGTGTTGGAAAGCTCTGTTCCTTATGACGGTTGTACTAAACAATTCTCTGAAAATGTGTTAACTAATACCATAAATGAAGGTTGTTGATTATGTAGACCTTCCTACATTGTATACATTTCTTGCTCTGATGAATACGTTTAATTTGTACCTGTATTTTTATTTTATAGCAAAATCATCATGTAAGTACGTACAAAAAAACAATTGATTTGATTTGGATATACAATAGAGAAGGCTAGCTTTTATTACAAATACAAAAAAAGATATCTTGATTGTAGACTAAAAACATGTTTAAATTAAAGCCTAAAAAGAAAATAAGAACAACATACATATAAAGTAATCGAACAAAAGGCTCACCGGGATTCTTTTTCACAACACTACCATAGACCTTCTTCCATGGTGTAACTTATTTCGGTGTTCGCTGTTTCAGGCTTATAACTAGAAGAAGCTGTGTTACTTGATCCTCTTCTAAGGACAAAAGCTGGTTGTTTGACATATGGAAGAGTTGCAGAATCACTGTCAAGCATGGTTACAATGTTTGACATGTTTGGCCGATCACCTGGGTCTTCTTGCACGCATAAGAGCCCAATATTTACACACTTAATCAATTGATCTTCTTTGCAACTTTCCTGTAGACTCTGGTCCATTAACTCCAACACCTTATTTTCTGTCCAAAGTTTCCATGCCTGAGGAAAATGTTGACATCCCATTTAGTTAAACTGAAAGAGGAATATAACTTGATTGAAAAAGAAATACATATAGAGCTACTTACATAACCCAGGAGGGTCAAGGGTGGATCTGAATGAACAAATCGTGTGCTCTTTTTCCCACTTACTATCTCAAGTAGAACCACACCAAAACTAAATACATCGGATTTGACAGAGAAAAGTCCTTCAAGAGCATATTCCGGAGACATGTAACCGCTGTAATATTATTATTTAATGAATTATAAGTTATTTGTCAATCTTCTTTTATACCACTTTTGACAACTTTGATGGAATTGAAACATTCTTTTAAATGATGCATGAATTCTCAATTCATAAATTATATTGTGTCAAGATGAAAAAACTTACTAAGTCCCAACCACTCTATTTGTGTTGTCCTCTGTTTCTTTGCCTCCAACCATCCTCGCCAAGCCAAAGTCAGATATTTTGGGAGTCATATCACAGTCTAGAAGGATATTACTGGTCTTCAAATCTCTGTGAATGATCCTTAATCTAGAGTCTTGATGAAGATAAAGAAGTCCGCGAGCTATCCCCATAATAATGTCAAAGCGTATCTCCCAATTCAATAAGCCCCTTTTTGTGTCATCTTGCAAATGATGCAATTTTTCCCAAAACAATAAATTATTACGTTCTATGGTATACACGGATAAAATGGAGAATATATAGTAGAAATAGATACCAAATATGAAGGCGTCTAAGCTTTTGTTAGGCATGTACTCGTAGAGTAAAATCATCTCCTCTTTCTCTATGCAATATCCCCGAAGTCTAACAAGGTTTCGATGCTGAAGTTTTGCTATTAATATCACTTCATTCTTGAATTCATGTATCCCTTGTCTTGAAATACTTGACAGCGTCTTTATTGCAATTTCTTGGCCTCCTGGAAATTTTCCCTGATGTGCACAGTAAACATATTTTGATCAGAGAAAATTATGTAATTTTTCAATTTTTTAAGCACATATAGTACATAATTTGTTCAAAAAAGGAAAAGTGTGACACCATTCCTATTGTGCTTAATCTTAGAAACAGTATTAATAACAAAGCAATACAAACTATTTAATTTAAGCGTTTACAAGAAACTCATTGCAGCAAACTGTAAATAGGTTCCTAGAGGTTGTTTTATAACTTTCATACCTATATCGAAATAAATATTAAAATAAACAAGCGAATTTATTTAAGCTCATTTTTGGGTTCTTATCAATGAGTATATATAAGTTTCTTCATAATCATAGACTGTATCAATATTAAAATAAGGAGCAAATGCAGGATTTTTAACAATTACAGGCTGACTAGAACCCACATAAACAAACAACCTAAACTAGTCACTTTTCTTTTATTTTAATGTATCCACTATCCAATAATTACATTGGTCTCTGACTTATAATAGAGGCAAAAAAAAATACTGAAGCTATATATGTACCTTGTAAACTGGCCCATAACCCCCTTGTCCGAGTTTGTTTTCCACAGAGAAGTTATTTGTTGCGGTGAGTATACTTTCCAAAGTAAAAAATGGTACATCTATGCCTTTCTCACTTTCCTCCTTCATTTCGCTAGAGTTCATCAATTCTTGGATGTGTCTCTCAGTGTCTAACTTGTTAAGTGTTCTGTTTTGTTGGTTAGACAATTTTCTGGTCTCTGAATTCAAAAGAAAATTAAAACATCATGCATGCAACAAACTGATAATTTTCTCATACAAATGGGCCATGCATAATATGTTAAGTACTTTCCCTTACGCCGACACCATAGGATCCCAAGAGTCACTTACATTGGTAACAACTCTGACCAATTCACAGATCACACACTGGAACTCAATCACTTGAGTTCAGGAACTAGCTAGCAGCGAGTAATTTAAAGAAAGTTTTAGCTTTATTCAATGTGTAAAAGTCTATTACAGTTGAGTGAGAGATAAAGGTGGCATTTAAGGGCGGTTTGGTATGCAGGTTTATTTTATGGGAATACATTTACCATTGCTTCTTGAAGAATGATGAATGGAATGATAAACTTAGGAAAACAATATTACCATATTTGGGGAGTGATAAATATTTTTTACAATAATAATTATTTTTTTTTATAAAATACTAATAATTCAATATTTTGTTTAAAATAATTTTTATTTATTATTTTTCATATAATTTTATAAAAAAAATTAACAATAATAAATAATTATAAAAAGTAAATTTATATACAAATGGATAATATATTTATTTATAAAATATATATAGAAAAAATAAGGTAAATACTTCACATATTATTTTTTAATTTAGGGAATACTTTATATTTTAAATATTTATATACATTAGTATTCATATATAAAATAACTGTCCTAGCAAACATAATTAGTAGGCAAACAAATTTGACATAATACTTTGCATCTTTTGATTTGAATAACTAACCTCGCTTTTTTGTCTTCTTTTTTCTCCATAAGATAAGCGAAATAAAAATGATTGACAAAACAATTACGCTTGTAACTGTAAGAGAAACAATCAGATATAACGATTTTCTTCTCGTAGGCTTCACAATTGATGAATTTGAAGTTTCACCATCTGGAAAAAAGAGACAAAAAGCACACACACAATCTCTAATTTATTGTCGACCTGTAAAAACAAAACTAAAAATTAAAAGAGAGACTATATACGTACTTAAATCGGATAAGGCAACTCGCACAAAGAAGGTGTGAACGCCATCCCTAGTAATATTTTCCTCTTGAAGATCGTTTAGATTTTCAGACCATGTCCAACAACTCAAATTAGTTGGTGTTGAATCCCTCTGTTCCAACTATTCTGATGAGTCTCAAGTGAATAAGCCTGGCATTTGCAATCATCACGGCAAGTCTTCTCACATTCAGTTACATTGTTAACGTGTATGCTTGTTGTTGAGTCTCGTCTTCCCACTTTCATCATCGTCAACTTCAAGAATGTGTCATTTTTGCAGAGTTTTGTTCCTCTGCTACAGACATCTGAGTAATATCCCGAATACCACTCCTCCACCAGACTCGACTTAAATCCCGGCAAGCATCTGCACGACCTCATCTGCTCATTACTGTTACAGATCCCGAAATCGCCACAAATGTTTAGCTCATCGCACCTATCACTTGGTACAGACCATGCCACTGCCCAATTTTGATCATCCCAAGTCACGTACTCAAGTTTTCCATTAGAGTAGATCACTAACCTTGAGTAACTATAATTTGAGACTTCTTGCCCACTGTTGTAAGTAATATTTTTATGTTTTGGCCCACTTTTATTTTCTAAAAGGTTTGTTATCATAGGTGGCATCTGATTTGGCCGTAAGAACATACTGATTTCAACACTTCTCCAGAGAGTACTCGTTTTGTTACGGATCATGAACGAGTCAGTTCCCTCACCCTTAGTAAACCTTATGTCACCAACGTTAGGGTCAAACTGGTCTTTCCATGAAGTCAACGTTAAGCTCTCATTCTCATCCATCTTCATACCAGGAAGAAATGTATCAGTTGGGTTTTTAAAGCTCTCCCACAGCCTTATACCGTTATGCTCAGTTAGCACCAGATTTCCATTATCCAAAAGGGTTAATGTCCTGTTTGAAGATGAGGAAGATTCAAGTTTCGATGACCAAAATGACCTTCCTGTACCAGCAGAGTAATCAAACACTTGAAGATTACCATCTTCTGCAATACCAAAGGTTCCTCCTCTAGTTCTTGAAGTGGTGACTAGTGGATTTTCTCGGTTGGCGACCCAAACAACCGTCCTTGGACTGACCTTGTAGTACCATATCCCAACATATCGTTTCTGACTAGGGCTGCCCTCGGGAGTGAAGAATCCGAGCTCAAAAATTTCTTTGTCTGAAACAAGCTTAATTGTCTCTCTACTATTAACTTTGTCTCTGACCAAATCACCATATTTCATGGTATCTCTAGCAGAGCAAAAAAGACTGGAATAGCACCACAAGAAAGTTAATACATATTTGTGGTTGTGAACAAGGAATGGGTGTTTGTTCTTCTTATCCATTTAATTCTTTTTTTGATGGCATTTAACTAGAAACTTTTCTTGAAAACTCTGTACAGACGAACATATCTCCCATGTCCCATCTTTGCGATTTTTGGTTTCACGTTTGTTAAAACTCAAGTGCCCAGGTGTGTGAGCACATGCACGTCTAGCTCTTTCACTAAATTATTATTATTATTATTGAGAAAAGTCTATAACATTAACATATCAAAGTATTCTTGTTTTAACTTACTGATATTTTTCTTTTTTCTTTTTTCGTACGTAATATAAATTTTAATTATAGCATCTATCGAATTATTAAAAAAAATTATCTTAAAGCTTAATTTAGTTTTAATTTATTGATATTTTTGTGAAATTGACAATCAGATAAGATAGAACATTGCTATTAGGCAATGGTTGTGACAATTAGATAATATTTTTGTGGCGTTGCGATTGGCTAGCGATACTCTCTAAAAACTATTATATTAAATTATATGAGACTCGATACTGAATTGAACCAATAACGATATTGACACATACGAAGGTGCTAGGCACGTAGCATTTCTCGATAAGATAAGGCGTTGATTGCATAAGGTCATCAGTCATCACTAACGCAAGTGAGGTTTATAATTGTTTTTGGGGACCTGCTTAATATTCTGATTCCTTTGTTTTTAGGGGCCCACTTAATAATTATTTTTTTTTTAAATGTCCACTTTAATCAATAAAAAGTTCTTTGAAAAATAAAAACAAAAAATATATACAGTAGAACCTCTATTTAAGAATACTCTATTCAAGAATAACCTCTAATTTGTTATAAAAATATCAAGTCCCAATTTGGGCCAGTTATAAATAAGAATAACCTCTAAATTGTAATTAGTTATACATTTTCTAAGTCCCGTATTAACAAAGTATACCTCTATATAAGAATAATTATATCTTTATAAAATATATACATATATTTCGTAAATTTATTTACATAAAATTAATAATTTTGTTCCAAATTGTAATATATGTATTAACTTTATATTTACTTTAAAACAATTCTATTATAATATAGTATTAATAATTATTTATTGTTATTATTGTTACATTGATATTTTTTAGTATTTTAATTTTTTTTCCTAGTGTAACTCTATTTAGTTATAACCTCTCAATTAGAATATAATTTGCTTAGTCCCAAGTGTATTCTTGAATAGAGGTTCTACTTTGGCACCATAGCAAGACACAGTCCAATTAAAATTAAAATTTAATAAACCATACAATTAAAATTTAAGTTTTTTTAAGTTCTAACTAAACAAGGTAACAATATTACAAAAATAATTCTAGTTAGCCCAATAAATAAATATACAATCCAAATAAAAAAAAAAAAATTACACAAATACTACTTACACACCAGCAACCTAGGATTTATGCTTCCTAGGCAACCATTGGGCAACCACGCAGCAACCCAACGCAATCAAAGCAACCAAAATCAAAATCCAACCAGAAAGAGAACCACGATTAATTCTACTTGAAAAGACGACCAGAATCAATCAAAACATGGACTGTTTCGAATTCATGAAAAAAAAAGTGTAGAAAAACTACTACGAAACTAATATTCAACCAAAAATCCAATTTCATTTGCATAAAACTAATGTCCTGACTTCAATTTTAAGATTTATGAAATGCAGATCTCAAAAAGTTGAACTGGAGTTCCCAAACAATCCAACTCAAGTATGATCCAAGAAAATTACATCAATATAGTAAAATATTTATCCTGGCGTATTTCGTTGTTTTTTAAATTTCTAATGATGAATTTTTTCATATTAAATCATGAAGAGACATGTAGATAGAGTTACGTACGTGAAAATAATGTTATGATTTTTAATATTTCATAACAGTTGAATTATAGTTGCATAAATATTTTGCTAACAGTTATTTCTCCACATATTACCATGAATTAAGGTTCAAGTAATTATGGATCAGTGACAAAAAAATATTGACAAATGGTTTCTTACATATGCACTTTCACTTTTCTTACATTTTTAAGTTGCAATTAAGTTGCACGTTAGTTGGCTCGCAAGTTGCATTACAGTTTCAACAGCAACCCACGATCCATGCTTCCTGAGATTGAAACCTTCGTCTGATGCATCCTTCGGTCAACAACCTAGCAACCTTCGTCTGATGCAACCTTCGGTCAACCACCCAGCAACCTTTGTCAAATTGAAACCTTCGTCGGATGCAACCTTCGACCAACCACCCAACAACCTTCGTCTGATTGAAACCTTGTTCTGATGCAACCTTCGACCAACCACCCATCAACCACCGAACAACCATCATCTGATTGTGTAAGTGATAGTGTAAAAGGTGTTTTGGTAATTAAAAGCACATAAAAGGTATAAATATTGTCCACACCTTATGGGAGTATTTTTGTAAATAAAGTGTGAATTTGTATTTTTTATGTAATAAATTTACCCCATATCAAAAAATGGCCCTTTAATAATTTTATACTAGTATATACCTAAAATTTTTCAAAATACATATTATACCTCTCTAAAATAAAAAACTTAAATAACTCTCTCTCTCTCTCTCTCTCTCTCTCTCTCTCTCTCTCTCTCTCTCTCTCTCTCTCTCTCTCTCTCAAAATTCACCACCTTAATACCGGCCTCCAAACTCACTATTCCAACCACCAAGAACTACAGAGGACCACTTGACGCCTGTTGTTGTAGCTCCTCCACTATCGATCGAAGGCGGGACCATGTGGAATAATGGGTAAGTATTTTTTAAAATATTTTGTTAAACAATTGTAAAAGTATAGTTCAATTTTTGGTATCTATGTGATTGTTGTTTGTATTGGTTTGATTTTGATATTTTTGTTTTCTTTGAAATCGCGAGATTTCATTTTTTTGGTGTGTTTTATGGGTTTTCATATTGTTTTTGATTGTTTTACGATATGTAATCAACAGAGTTCTCAATTTTAACAAAGCAAGATCATGGAAGAGCTTCATCAACAGTTTTACAATAGGGTTTTGATAATTTTTCTACCATGTTATCAATGATATGTCGATACTATCTCAATAAATGTATATAATTTGATATGGACTATACTTCACGATGGTTTATTTATAGGTTCTCAATGTGTTCTCGATAGTTTTGCCTTAGTGGTTTTGTTATTTTTGTTATTCTAATTAATTTTCTTTTGGTTTGTATTGAATTATAAGATTGGGTGTGTTTTTGGTTGTATTGTATGATGTTGTTGGGAGCATTGAGGGTTTTAATTAGATTTATGAAAGCGAAGGAAGTATGATGTTGATGGTTAAAATTGACACAACCTTACAAAAAATGTGAGACATTTTATATGAAGAGTTGGAGATTGAATCATTGGCGTATGATTTGAAATTGGAGATTTGTATGTTGTACATGAAAGGCCAACTGGTTACGCCCGAGGTTATTAAGAAATCACATCAACTAAGAGTGTGTTAGAGAAGACCAAAATAATGCCAAACATATATAATTTATGCCATTATTTATGATAAAGGTAAAAAGGGTTGCGAATCTACTGCCCCCTCGTAGCATGGTTGAGGCTTTTATCCCTGAAAAGGATATTGTGGTTGGTGTGAATGAGGAGGTTCCTATCAATATAGGTGAACACCAAGAAGTGTCAGGATTTGGTTAGTTTGATGAGTTCGATACTCCCTACTACAACAATGATCCTATTATAGATTTGAATAGGGATGACGAAGATGAGTTAGTAGTTGATGAAGCCGTAGAGGTACCTTCCGTGAGGTTGGATTGTGCACCAAGCAACCATTGTGGAGAGAGACAATGAAGATCCCGTAATGAAAATTACAATAGACCTCGATAAGGAAGATCAGAAGAATATGCTCCTCGTAGTGCACTGTTCTTTTCATTTGAAGTTTGTACCAAGTTCAAAGCTCTTATGTGGATAGAGGAAGATATACAGGAAAATCATGTCCTGACTACCTCTTTACAAAGTAAGCAATCATGAGCGATACAACTTGACAATTTGTACGAAAATAAGAAAGAATTAAGACAAGTAGTGGGTATGTTTGCACTGAATAACAATTTTTAGTGGATGGTGAAGAATTCCGACACTAATGTGTTGTACATTACATGCAAGGATCCAAATTGTAAATGAATATTAAGGGGGAAGAAGAAGATGCGTTGTGACAACTTTGAGGTTATCATATATCACAACGAACATACTTGTATCCTAGATACTAAACATTCTGATTACTGTCAAGTAGCACCGTGGGTGGTTGCCCACCTTATTAAGGGAAGTACACCCAAGATGGAACTAAGTATAAGGCTATAGACAGAATAAGGGATATGTTTGATAGCTATGGGATCCTAATGAGCTATGTGAAGGCGTGGATGTGCAAGAAGAAGATACTTACATATATTACAGGTACGCAGGCAGTTTCCTATAAGAAGCTAGCTAGATACTTGTACATGCTACAACAAGAGAATTTGAGTACCATTACTGACATTGTTGTAGAGGAGGATCGGTTCAAGTGTTGTTTTGTCTCACTTTGTGCATGTAGGAGGGAATTTACTTTTTATCGTCACGTGATAATTATTGACGGTATATTCTTGAAGACGAAGTGTGGTGGCATAATGTTAGTTGTTGTGTATACAATTCAACCAATCAATTGTTTTTGATTGCTTTGGGAATAGTTGAGAGTGAGAATAATGACTCTTGGACATATTTCATGCATAAGTTGAGGGAAGCGATTGAGGTGGTTGAAAACTTAATGTTTGTGTTGAATATGCATCAAAGCATTGAACATGTTGTACCATTTGTTTTTCTTGACACATGCCACTGGACGTGCTATCACAACATTCTTATGAATGTGAACGCCAAGTTAAAGATTGATGCATGTCCCTCCAAAATATATCAAGTACCATACTCATGGCCGTAGATGGATTGTGATAGACAATTTAAAAAGCTTAGAGAGATGGATACTGCCATTTCTGCATATGTTAAGGGTATAGGATTTGAAAACTGTGCTGGTCCTTATTGTCCAGGTGATCGGTAAAACATAATGACCAGCAATATGTCAAAAGCTTCAACAGTGTGACAAAAACATTCAATAAATATCCAATAACTACTTTTGCTGAATTCATCAAGTCCACACTGCAAACTTGGTTCACTCAACGCCTTCAAAAGGCAGACAAATGTACAACCTCTTTAGCAACACTTTTTGAAAATGATTTGGCAACATAACATAAGGATGCGAGGCTTAGGCGCATCCAACAAAATAGAGCCAATTTGTTTAACGTTGAAAATACATGACCTACGGGCTGTGTCGGGCCTATCCTTTAAAAATGTTGGCACGGCACTCAATGAATCATATTTGTGCACCACATGACAAAACCTATTTTTTTTAAAAAAGCACGGATAAATATAAGTCAGGCCAGCACGACACGCACGAATTTACAATACTATTATTGAATGCACATAGTACCAAATTTATATTTAGATAAAATATAATGCATCAAATGAATAGACACCCAATTAGATACAATAAAATGTAAAATAATGCATAATTATGTCAAAGCAACTTTTATAAAATTATTTTTACATTTTCATCTTACACATGGTTGCTAGATGACTCCAATCCCAATAATAATTTTTTGGGATTTAAATATTATTACCTTAAAATTTGTGTTGGTTCTACGTACCAATATCTTTACATATGGTGTGGTGAATCCTCACTCTTAAAATAGGCTATTACAACAGTAACAATGTCCAAGAAACACAATTCAAAACTAAAATCAATCACAAAACTAAAACATATTGAACTTAATTGAAAATAGACAAAGAAAACTTAACTCGAAAATGGATGAATGATGGATCTTTATTGAATAAGAATAGTAGTAGTACACAATAGAATGAGTCCAAGATTGCAACTCAACACAGTAAAGTATTACAAAGAAATGCCTCACATTGAGGTATATCACTTCAAGAGTGATACTCCCTTTACATCTCTCCACACACAGTCACTATAATCTTGGACTCTCTCTCTCTCTCTAAACTGAATGTGAATCTAAAGTATGAGCTTTGGAGATTGGAACCTCAGAACTCAAAACTCTCTCTTTCAGAATAGAGGAACACCTACTTATAGTTGTTGGCGGAATCCCCTTTAAGTTGGTATTAAAGCCAACTGTTATAACTAACAACAGTATTCTCCAGATTCATATAGATGGACCAACTGACTTGACAGGTTAAATGAGTTTAATTCGACCAACATATAAAAAGTATTTAAAATAGTTATTACTTGGATATGCAAAATATTTAATTTTTTTTTTTTTTGAAGAAAGAGCTATTGAATCAAGCCTAGGATGAGGTTGGTAGGGATTAATGAAAAATGTTTAGAATTTTTACCTCCATCGAACTATTACAACTATTAATGTTTTAATTTTTTTGTCCATAAAAAATTACTTTTCAAGGACTCGTTTGGAACGTTGTATTAGGTAATATTGTATTCTATTGTATTATATTGAATTGTATTAACTTTTATAGACACCTAAATATTGCATAAAATACAATTCAATATAATATCATACAATACTACCTAATACGACGTTCCAAACGAACCCCAACTATTTAATTTTATCTCATAAGATTAACAAAATACTTATAAGTCATTGTTATATCAGAACTAATGTGTAATTTAAAATTTAAAAGTTATTTTATTATTGACTATTAATAAATACAAACAAACTAATTTTAAATTTTCCAAAATCAATTTTTTTTAAAATTTTAAATTAATTTTTATTTAAATTACACACATAGGATGCTTATGTGCCAATAATATATCACCTATATCAGTATTTTTATCAGCTACACATGAAAAAACTCAATAAAAGTCTTACATATTCAGCATTGTAAATTGTTTGGAAGAATTTTTAGTAGACAAACAAATTTAGAGCGCACAATTTTATTGTGGTATAAACTTAGTTCAAGGCAAATTCTAAATAAATACTGAATGGAAAAGTCGGTGGACCACTCTCAAATTGTCATAAAGAGAGTATTAGGGGTGCGTATACGGGGTTATGGAATCTTAGTTGTGTAATTATAAAAATATATTTATAAAAACCCTTTTAAAAACAGAAGAAGAAAATCTCGGTGGACGTCTAATATCATCACAATGGTGAACTTGTCGTAAATGCTTTTTATTATTTTGTTCCAATTTTTTTTTTATACTTTAAAATATATATATATATTTTTTTTATTTTTATGGAATTTTATATAGAAACTCTCATAGCAAATAACGGAGTAATCTATCGTAATTAAAATTTACATATAACGATCCACATAGAAATTACCAAAAAAACTAAACAACCTAAATTAAAAAAAAAATTAAAAATAGTATATAGTGTAATTTTTCTATTTTATTTCATTATTTTGGCTTGTGTAACCGGAGGATGCGCATTAGTTGGTCTCTTGCTATCTTACTTGGTGAAAATAATATCATCTACTACCAAACAATTCTGTAGTTGGCAGTATAAAATTGAATAGTATTTTATGGTCTCTTGTGAATTTTTTACTGACCCTACATCGTATATGGACGTTTCGTTAAAGTTGAATAGTATTGGTTTCTCCCATGAAAGGCAGCTGTATCAATACAACAACTACCTAACAATTTTGGAAGACCTTGACTTTAATCCTTCACCATAGCTTTTAGGCAAAATATCGACCATGTGATTACACATACCCTACCAAACTGTTATCTAGAACAGATTCTTTTTTATTTTTACTAAATATATTGCTAATTTTTTGGATTAGATTTTCAAGCCTTGGAAACCCTCACAATAAGTAATGTAAAATAGATATTTTTTAAAATATTTCAATAAGGGGTCTTTTAGTTTATTTATTTTAGAAGAAATGATTTTGTTTAAATCTCTTAAGTAAATCTAATGAGAAAAAACTCAAGAGTAAAAAGGCCACAAAAAAATCTGTTAATGATTGGCTTTAGCAAAAATTATTACACTGTGCTAGTAGATCAGCAATCAAAGTAAAATAATGAGCAAATATCATGGAAATTATTACATGAAGTAACAATGTCTTGTTACTCTTGTATTACAAAACCCAAGTAAAAGACAAAAGATACTTGATTTTTATCTTACGAACAACGCTCACACAATCTAATATCATCTAAAGCCAATGCCTTAGCACCATCCACATTTCCCAGTCAATTTCCAGGCAGCCATCACCTCCCTCACCACATTTCGAATCACCATCCCCATCTTAATCCAATTATAAGGGGTCTTTTTATTAACATACAACATAAAAGAACTATACTTAAAATAATATTTACACAAGTATTGTCACGATTCGAACCCTAAACCGTGTCAGATATGTAATATCTATAACTTATGTGGTCAAGTATTGTCATCACACCATCCACTAGACCCCTAGCTCTCAATACCAATCATAGAAAACGTCATCCAAAATCGGGTAGTCGCACCTAATAACCACCTTAATACCGAGGCTCAGATTCAATTCACTCCTTGTAAAGATTTTAGGTCTTACAGATGAGTACACACCCAATCTACCTATGATGACACAAAGGTCGTGAAAAAACAATTAATATGCACCGAACATGATCAACATGGCTCTGTATAACCAAAGCAGGCAAATAATAAGAATAACAAAAGAACATATTCCTTTTTATTTTTTAGAAAATTCGACAGCACAACGGCTGTATTTTCAATAAACTCAAAAATCATAACCTGCATAAATATTTGTACAAAAATATATTTGGCACTCTGTGCCCTAGAACAGTCTAGAAAAATATCCAAATTAAGTTTTCAACTTTTCAAACAATTTGCAAATCATAAGAATTCGAATATGTCTAATGTTATTCAACACATATAAACATCAAGTTAAGTCCCTGCCTATCCCAAGTCGTTAAACTTTGTCCAAAAGACGATCTTAAGCTCTCAAGTCTCGAGCTCCAATTGTTTATTTCAATCTTAGATATTACTCTCACATATACCATCAAATGGCTAAATAATTATCATCATTGCATTCTACATTCAAACGAGTCCAACAACATATAATATAACTATATTTAAAGTTTGGAGTTCTGAAACTTTACCTAAGCGGTGCACATTAACTATCGGTGGCGGAAAAAATTGATGTACCGGAATCGTCGCGAAAAATAGGTGTAGCATGTATCAAAATGACCACCTTGTCGAGTAGATCACACCATGACAACCGTTTGTCAAAATAGTACACGATACCATTAGAAAGTCGTCGAAAAGGGGCAGAGCTACAAAAATGTCACTAGAAAAAGTAGCGAGTTGGGCAAAATAGCTTAGTGTAGGTCGTTCTCCTCGACAATCTAAGTATAATGGTAAAAACGACTCGTCAAACAGACACCGAAGGTGGCCAGAAAATCTGTTCGAAATTTGAACCTCCAAACTTTGACTTGCAATCCTAGGATAACATCGGGGAAAGGAGCGGCGTCGCTTGGCGGTGAGGTCACCGGCACCTTGGGGTTCGAATGGTCTGGCGCATGGGGCCAGATGGTGGCCAGAATGTTGGAATATCTTTTACCAGGATCTAGATTTACTAACAAATATGTTTTTGACATCCTAAATATGAACTTCTAAAACAATATAAAATAAACACATAAAAGGTATGAGAAACCTTACATTGGTTGCAGCGGAATTAAATGACTCATTCCGCTCAGATCTCTAACTCTTGTATCCTTTCTGTAGCAAAGTATCACTAAGATCTGAGCCCGAAACTCCTTCTGTTGTTTGGATTCTTCACAGTCTTACACACTATGATTTAGGACTCACTTGCTATGTGTGGGCATGCACTCAATCACTAAAGGCTTGAATTTGGTTTGTGAAGAAGGCTATAAGATTTCAAAATTAGAAGAAGAAAGGAAGAAGATGAATTCTCATAAACCTAGAAAGAAAAACTAGGTTTTTAGCTTTTGAAGCATTAGTTGGATAATGAGACCATATATTTCCTTTTATACTAATTTCACCTAGGGTTAGGGTTGATTTATTTGGAGTAAAAAATAATAAAAATAGAGCAAAAATAGCACCTAGTGGCCGGCCATGAAGTGGGCCCTATACTAGTTAGATTTTTGCCATTTTTCTCAACTATTTTAACAATTTTTCCTAAATACCACTTTTTGCACTTTTAACCCTATAAATGCCAATACTATTTATTTAATAATTAAAATAATTGTCAAATAAAATTTTCATATATAATATTTATTAATTAGTCTCGATAAAGTATCTTAATTAACAAACAAACCCTAAAATCCTATTTCTTCACAATCAAGCCATATCTTAGCGAAAATTCATAAACTAGACATAGTCTAATTTTAGAATTAAAATTGATTAACTAAAATTAATTCCCTGAGTCTTACAAGCGGTTTGTCTCAACTAGTATGGGGACCATGGGCCGATATAACTGAGCTTCCAATAAGCAGATCTAGAATTTACTAAGTAAATTCTCTAACTTATTAATTCCTCATTGGACCACTATAGAACTTGGAATTACACTCTCAGTTATATAGAACGCTCTATATATTCCACGATATAGATACGCTATTAGTTATCCATTGTTATAATCCCAATAATCAATGATCATCTATAGATGATTTACATTGCATAGGGATTAATTTACCTTACACCCTTCACTGTATTTTATCCTTAAAATACTTAGCTACCTATAAATGATATTTCACTGAACTAATATAATCAGAAATGAGTACTCAACCATTTATCTCTGTTAAGCCAAGCTCGAAGGAAATCATCATTTCACTTCTATGTCCGAATAAAAGCTATAGATTCTGTATTTATGATTAGCGCTCCTACTCAATTGAACTACCATGTTCTTAACCTATACGACATGAGAAGAACTATTTGGTCGACTTTAACTAATAGATTAAAGAACACAAATAATGCAACTGAACCAGAACCTAACCATCTCAGGATTGAGATCATTTGATCTAGGATCAACTATGTGATATTGAATTGAATAGATATTACAGTAAGTTTATCATATCTAGTTCAAGTTCAATATCGGTCTCTTCCAATGCAAACTCCATGCGTCCAACCCAAACTTACTTTAACCAATGCCCTGGAAAGGACATAGCACTTATCCAAGGTGCAAGTAAACTACGTTTTAGATTATCATATCAGTTAAACCCTGTGTACTGATAAATCATAGGAATATATTTAACCACATAATCTTGATTACTTTCCACTGTGTTGACGACACAATAAACAAGAATATCAATGTGATAATGATTTGGATGAATTTATAAATTAAATAAACATATAAATGATCACATGAACCAAAAGTCATACTGAGTAAGTAATGAGAAATAAATTTGTTTCTTTATTGATAATTGAATAGAAAAGATTACATTGAAATAGATTTTTATTTAGGGCACAAAGCCCAACACAGAGATGGGTCCCCGGAGTCACGTCGGTGATGGAATTTTGTGAATTTTCTTTTGTAGTTTGAAGAGAGAGAGAGAGAGAGAGAGAGAGAGAGAGAGAGAGAGAGAGAGAGAGAGAGAGAGAGAGAGAGAGAGAGAGAGAGAGGGACGAAGCAGGGTTCTGCTTTGTTTTTTATATATACATATATATATATTTATTATATATATGAATATTTTTTCTTCTTTTGACTCGGTCAAACTGAGGTCTTACATTCTCCCTTCCTTAAAGAAATTTCATCCTGAATTTTAAAGTACAACCTCAAATTGAAAGTTGAACAAGTGAGTCAACTACTTTTAATTTTGTGTGTCTTTCTAAATTATTATTTACTTAAACTTATTATTCATCTTGCCAATCTAGCAAGCTGGTGTTGGCCATTTTTTAACATCAACAATATTTAAATGTCAAAGTTAATTATCTGGCTAAATTTTCCCTATTTTATATTGAAATTGACCAAGTCAATTTCATCAATTCTAATTCTTCTAATTGACCAAGTCAATTTCATCAGTCCTAATTGTTACTTAAAACGATTAATTGAGTATGTTTAAACAAATTAATGAAAAAAATGGTGGGGACCATGAACCTCTAAATTCAAGCTCTAATACGTTTACAGTGAATTCATTAGCTTATGAATTTCACATAATTCTCCTATAGACTCAGAATTAAACTCTTAAATTCACAAAAGGGTTTTTTTTTTTCATAAATATACAACAAAAATAATATAATTACAAAAAATGTGTAAAAAAAAATTATTTTAAAAACTTATATATTTTGAAAACTTATTACATCAAACCATACATTTTAATCATTAAATAATAAACTATGTTTATTAAAACTTAAAATAAACAATTTCGTAAAATTAATTAAACAGTTTTATAAAAATAAACAAGTTAAATTCTTTTCATTAAAAGATAAATGTTTATTATCTATTTTAGTATGAATTATTATAATTTAATAAGATTTTTTTTTAATAAAATACAATATCAAAATTATAAACATTAATGTATATAAATATAAATCAATACTTAAAATTACTAAAAATAAACATGACACATAGAGTGATATAATAAACATATCTGAATATTATTATTTTGTTTATTAAAATAGTATGTTTAATAAATAGAAAACAAAATAAACATATATATACAAAGTATTTTATATTATTAGTATGTTTATTATAATTGTAAACATAAAAACAGACATAAACAATTTATACTATACTAAAATAAGTATATTTTTTTTTTCTATTGTTTCTATATATTGATTATTTTCTAATGAATTAGTGAACGAATTTTCTATTGAAGTATAATTCTTACATCAAAAAATAAAGGGATATTGGCGGCTAAACCCCCCAAACTTTTGGGTTTGTGACAGTTAACCACCAAAACTCAAATTTTGGCGGCTAAACTACCTGAACTCCACTTCCGTTTTGGTCCGCACTATTCCGTCACTTTGGCTCCGTTTAATGGTAAAAATGGCTTACGTGGCACAATCATTGTCAGCAACTCATGCCACATTGGCATTAAGTCATACCCAGAATAAATTTAAAACAATATGACATAAGAAATTTAAAACTTAATTAAAAAATTAAATTAAAAGAATAAATTTAATTAAAACAGAACTATACCCAGAAAAAAAAAACAAAATTAAAAACCCAGAACAAAATTTAAATAAAAGAAAACTAAAAAATAAAAGGGAAATAAAATCAAAACAAAATTAAAAGTGGACAGAACCACACTTACACTTAACCCCTTGTCCATTCGAACCCCTAACACAAAAAACCTCACCATCTCTTCCACCATTGTCGTCTGCAACAGTGGAAACCCACACCCAGCCCCGAAGTAAGAAAACCCAGCCCCGAAGTAAGAAAACCCACCCCATTCAGGCGACGGTGTAAGGAGGCGAAACAGCAACAATGACATACCGTAGGCGCGGTTCGCACGATCCCCCACCTGGTAAAATTTCTAAACTTTTAAAATTTTAGGGTTTATGTTGAGTGTTTCTGGTTCACGTGTCGTTGAGCAGGGAAAATGGGTTTTTATAATGGGTTGGGATTAGGTTGTTAGGTCAAATAGTTAGATGGGTATTAAAGTGGCTTTGAATATTGAGTAAAAAACAAAGGTCTGAGGAAAAGAAGAATCTTTTCTCACTGTCGAGGGTTTTGTCTTGATCAGTGGGGTATCTTGATCAGTGGGGTATCTTGATCAGTGGGGTATATGCTTTTGATATTTCACGTGGTTTACAGTTGACCAAAAGGAAATGGTTTGCACATGTGGGGTGCGTTTTGGTTTTTGTCTTTTTGTCCAGGGGCTAATTGTTTGGGGGGTTTAGCCGCACTTTGTTAACTTAACTTCCAATGTTTAGTTTAGGCTTTGTGCAGGGGCTATTTGTTGGTTTTGGTTTTTGTCTTTGTATTTCTGGTTCACTATAGCTTGTTGTGATTGTGGCAGTGAATGAAGAGGGTGAATTCACAGTGAAGCTTATACATGGGGGTTTATGGTTTTCCCCATTTGGAAATAGAAGATATGAGGGAGGGTGTTGGGAGTATTTTGATCACTGTAAAATTGAAGGTTTTACTAGACATGATTTGGAGGACATGGCAAGAAGCCTTGAATATAGGTTTCCTTTTGGTTTCCTGTACAAGCCCCATGGGAAGCATTTAAACATGGGTTTCATGGTTGTAAACAATGCTTCAATTCAGCTCATGTTGGAGGATTTGACAGGTACAATTTTAAACTTTTTTGTTTGTACATATGTTAGTTGTTTGATGTCATAGGTTTTATTGTTGTCAAAGTTGATGAGTTATGGTTGTTGTTGTTCTTTTTGGCAGCTAGAAATAATGCAGAGGCTAATGTGTATCTGGTGCTACCAGATCCACGATTAACGGATGGAATGGGAGGAGGATGCTGAAGCTATTAAGATGCAGGAACCACAACAGTCTTCAAAAGTGGAGAAATGTAAAATTGAGGAGCTGCCTGAAGGGTGTACTGTTGTTGCTGATGTTGTTGTGAATCCCCCAGGGCATGTCAATGTAGATGACAAATTTTACAATTTCTTTGTCCACTGGGGTGAATTTTTGGCAGCAGTTGCAACAGAGGAGGTGATTTCAGAAGAATTGCAAGAAGCAATTGAGATTAGTTCATCATCTGATGATTCAATTGAGGTGGCCTCAAATGAAGTGGACTCAATTGAGGTGGACTCAAATGAGGTTGAAGAGGACTTTGATTATTTCAATCCTCCAGAGATGGAGGATTATATGGCCTGGGCAGAGGACTTGTCAGAAGGTGAAGGCAGTGATAGCCATCAAGCATCTGATCTCACCAAGGAACAGGTAACTTTGATTGAGTTAAAATTTTCACTTAGTATTTCTGAGTTTTGAATTAGATTTGGGGTTGTGTTAGTGATATTGATTGTTGTGAACATGACAGGAACCTCCAAAGGAATCTGATGCTCATGCAGAGCCAGATGCTCCTAAGTCCCCTGAGGTTGTGCTCACTGGATTCAATGAAGTTGCAGAGCCAGATGCACCTAATTCCCCTGAGGTTGTGGTCACTGGAGTTAATGAAGTTGCAGAAGAAACTCCAAGGTCTAAGAGATTGAGACTTAGGAGGATGAGGAAAGCTCCATCCCAACCCCAAACAGAACCACAGCCCCAATCACAACCCCAAACACAAGAACCTACTACCCCCCCTGTTGCAGATGCTGCTCATGACACTTTGCCTGAAACACAGCCTGACCCAAACACTGATTTTGAGATGGATTATCTTTCTCAACCCCTGCCTGAAACACAGCCCCAAACCCAACCCCAAACACAAACCCAAACAGAACCACAGACCCAAACCCAACCCCAAACAGAACCACAGCCCCAATCATTGCCCCAATCCCAACCCCAAACAGAACCACAACCCCAAAGACAAACAACTGATGCTGATAGAGCTAAGTTCAGAGCTAAGTGCAGTGCAGAGGGGTGCCCATGGGTTCTACATGCACATGTCCAACCAGATGGAATGACATTCAAGATCACTACAATAACTGAAGGAGGGCACCAATGTGGCATGGTCTTGGAGAACAGGTACTTTTGCTGTTCAATGTTATTGATTGTTCATTAAGTATAACTATTTTCATTCATACTGATTGTTCATTCATGGGTATTTTCAGGCTTATTGATGTGAATTGGGTGACCAAACACTTCATTGATCAGTTTAGGCAACACCCTGAAATGGAATTCAAACAGTTTGCTGAAATGACCAAAGACACAAAGTATTCTAAGGTCACTTCATGGCAATTCTACAGAGCCAGAACTGCAGCAAAGGCATTGCTTGAAGGGTCTGTGGCAGAACAGTATGCCATACTAGATGATTACTTCCAAATGATCTTGAAGACCAACCCAGGGAGTACAGCCAAGATTCAAACAGAGTTAAGGGGTGAGAGAAGGATCTTTCAGAGGTGTTATATTTGCCTTCAAGCATGCAAAGAAGGGTTTTATAGAGGTTGCAGGCCATTAATAGGGTTGGATGGTTGCTTCCTCAAAGGTTACTGCAAAGGTGTGCTATTGGCAGCAATTGGTGTAGATGGAGGGAATTCCATATTTCCTGTAGCTTATGCAGTTGTGGAGAAGGAAACTACTAGCAGTTGGGAATGGTTCCTAACATTATTGAAGGATGACTTGGCACCAAGGGATACAAGGACACTCACCATGATGAGTGATAGGCAAAAGGGTCTTCAAAATGCTGTTGAGTCTATTTTCAACAGCCCTGACACAAGATTCTGTGTTAGGCACATGTACTGCAACTTCAAGAAAGACTTCCCTGGCCTATTACTGAAGCAACTTGTATGGGCAGCTGCTAGATCAACAATTCCTGCTCATTTTGACCAGAGGATGAAAGAAATCAAGGATATAAATGAAGGAGCTTACAATTGGTTAGCAGCCAAACAAAAGTCAGAGTGGACAAAGGCATACTTCAAGGAAGGTGTTAAATGTGACATGTTATTGAACAACATGTGTGAAAGCTTCAATATGGCCATTATGGATGGAAGGGACAAGCCCATTGTCACACTGTTGGAGACAATCAGAGGTTGGTTAATGTCTACTTTCACAAAGAGAAGGGAAGGCATACAAAAGTGGAAGCATGGAGTGCACAACAACATAGCAAAGCTTGTAGCAAAAAATGCTGAAATTGGTAGGAAGTGCTCTGTCACAAGAGCAAATGCTGTTTTATTTGAAGTTAAAATGTCAGAAGCTGGTGCCTTTATGGTTGATTTGGACAAACATGAGTGCACATGCAGAAGGTTCCAGCTCACTGGAATTCCTTGTGGTCATGCCTTGGCAGCCATTTGGTTTTGTGGCCATAATGAATGGGGTTACATACATAGGTACTACAAACCTGAAGCTTATGCAGCAGCATATGCAGGCACAATTTCCCCCATGCCTAGCCCTGACAAGTGGCCAAACAAGGGCCTTAACCCTATATTCCCTCCCTGTGAGCATAACCTTCCTGGCAGGCCAAAAAAGAAAAGGAGAAGGGGTGCTGATGAAAAAGATCCACTGCCGGTACCACGATTAGAAAAGCCACAGAGTTGGAACTGTCATGCATTGTTCTAAATGCAGAAAATCTGGACACACAGCCCCAAGATGCAAGGAACCTGTACCAAATGTGCCAAACGAGGTATGATTAAGTTTTAATTGCCAATTTATTTGACTTTTACATTTCTATTGTGTTTTGACATTGTTTATATGTCCATTGTAGGCTCCAAAGAATAAAGGAGGTAGGCCACCAATTCAAAATCCATCTGCTGCAACACTCAAGAGGAGGAAGAGAAGGGACAAACAACTTGCAAAAGAGGCTAGGAAGAGGGGTGAAGGTTCAAGTTCCCAGCCTCGGGGTTGATTGTCGTTTAGAATTGTAACATTATAATTTACATTAAACTATTGTCACAGAAACTAGTTTTAGATACCTTTTGGATATTTCTTGTATAGGTGCATTTTGGTGATCTTTTGATCAATGTGAATTGTATAGGTGCATTTTGGTAATATTTTGATCAATGCACCAAGCACAACAACAGTATATTTTGCTAATGTATAGGTGCCTTTTGGATCTGAACAGGTCAATGCACCAACCAAATGAATAGAAATTTTATTTTGCAAAAGTTTCAATGTTCATTTAAATTGCCAAGTTTTACATTACATTCTAATACTGCATTAGCAACCAAAAGATATCATTACATCCTTAAATAACATTCCAACATTATCCTTAAAAACATTACATTTTGGGGTTAACTGTTACAAATATAAAAGTTAAGGTGGTTTTGCCTAACAATATTTCCATACATTAAACAACATTCAGAACATTAGCCAAAACAGAACAATGGCAACAACAACACTTATGACTAAGATTCCACTGGTGCAAATCTTCTCTTTTGGGTCTTCAACACTTGTACTGCTACTTCCATTGAAACTCTCCATGCAAGCAGTCTTTCCCATACTGTTAACCAATGAGTGCTCATCAACCTGAACCCCCTTGTTCAAGGCCTTCAGTATTGAAGATTGCTCACAGTTATTTTCCACACTGTTCAGATAATTATATGCATCAACATTTGATGTTGAAATGTCTGAAATTTCTCCCTCAAGCCTTCTAATTTTACGCAGCAGCCCAGGAACCACCTCCGATGCCCTTTCACACATTGGTGGGTCGATCCACTCCCAAAAATAACAACCACCAACCAGCTGTTGAAAAAAAACACCATTACTGCAGAATCAGACGAGGTCTCGAGCAAACCAATCACGGAAACACAGAAAAAATTAAAAAAATACAACTCACCCTATAACGTCGACACATCCCGAATCTCCTTCCTGGGTTTGCATCTGTCAACGAGGTTTTGATCACTACAGGTTGTGCACAAGAGCACTTCGGATGCGAAACCCTCTTCATTTTCTTCTTCGACTGTGGCTGAATGAAGGGAAGGGAAGAACGGGGGAGGTCGGTTCAGTCGTGCAGGTGAGGGATTTTAATTTAGGGTTTTTTTTTTTTTGATGGGTTATTTCTGTTTTTAATTTAAATTCTGATTTTAATTAAATTTTTTAATTTTCTGATTAAGTTTTAATTTTATTTTAGGAAGGTGGCATGATTTAATGCCAATGTGGCATGAGTTGCTGACAAGGATTGTGCCACGTAAGCCATTTTTACCATTAAACGGAGCCAAAGTGACGGAATAGTGCGGACCAAAACGGAAGTGGAGTTCAGGTAGTTTAGCCGCCAAAATTTGAGTTTTGGTGGTTAACTGTCACAAACCCAAAAGTTTGGGGGGTTTAGCCGCCAATATCCCAAAAATAAATAAACAAACATAACTTTATAAACTCCAAAAATTATTTAATTAAAAAAAATAAACATGACACAATAAACAAAGAAAAAGATAAAGAAACAATTTTTTTATATATATGTTATTTATTTTCTAAAAAATTACTAAGCAATAAACATAACACACATAGATTGATATAATAAACTTATGTGAATATTATTATTTTGTTTATTAAATTAGTATGTTTAATTAATAGAAAATAAAATAAACACATATATAAAATGTTTTATATTATTGGTATGTTTTTTATTATAATTGTAAACATAAAAATAAACATAATCAATATTACCATATATATAATAATCAATAATTATTACCATATATATTATAAAAGAAATTGAAAAAAAGTTTTTAATTATATATAAAAATGTATGAAAAAATGATAATAAGTTTTTTTGCACATATTTTGTAATTAATTAAAATAATGTATACAAAATTATAAAATGCCCTTCACAAAATACTTCGTAATCTATATAGGCACATTATCCTTTATTACAATTATAACTATCAATTAATCCTATATAGGTGATCTACTAATGAGGCGATGTCAATTTACCGTTTTACCTCTTAATGTATTTTATTCTTAAAACACTCAGTTCCTTGTTCATGAAACGCCAGTTATCTTAAAAACTAAAGTGAGAACTCTTTCGTTTAAACTCGTTGAACCAAGTTCTATGGAAATTACTATTTAACTTTCATATATAGAAATTATAAATTTCATATCTATGATAAATAGTCTCACTCAATTGTACTACCAAATTCCAATATGTAAGTATGAATTAGGCTATAGGATAACCTCGTAAGAACAAATTTAAGAACTCAGATAACAAAATCGGTTAGAATGTCTATCATTCAATATTAAGGCTTAGTTCACTTATAGTCAACTATTGTGATATGATTAAATTAGATAATAGCAATACATTTTTTTTTTATCTAATATAAAGTCAAGATGAGTCTAGTTTGATGAAACAATACACTCAATCATTTCTACTATAACAATATTTTCGAAAGAACATAACACTTGCTAATATATTTTTGACCAATTACCTTACAAAATAACCAAAAATATTAAGATAGACTTTCCTTCAGTTTTGATATTCAGGAGAGTTTCTTAATCCATTTTTTTGAATGAAAATTCAAGCTTTATTAAGCATCAAACTCTGTTACCAAACAAGATAACAGCTCAGTTGAGACATCTCCCAAACTGAAAGTACGATCAGGGTATGAACGAGACGCTCTAGCAAATCTATGAGAACCACATTCGTAGACCGTTTAACAAATGAAAACGAGACAAATGGTAAATCTTTAAGCAACATTTTACAATTGTTAATTAAATCACCAAACACTAAAATCATTCTAAAGGAACTCCTTAACGATTGTACCACAATCAAACAGTCAGTTTCAATGAAGACCTGCTGCCACAAATTTGAGTATTATTTTACCCAACTAAGCGCCTCTCTGAAGATCATGGCTTCTGCAACTTCAGCAGCCACATTCTCTTGGTAAAGTTTGGTCTTTCCTTCAATAAGAAACCTCTTGTCATCTCGCACAACCAAGCCAAGGCCAAATCTATTTAGATCTGCAAAGATAGCTCCATCTACGCTGATCTTGATACTATTTGACGGTGGTAACCTTCATTGCTCTGCCCCATCATCCTTGGTTAGACCAGATAATGTAGTTTCTAAACTAGAAAATTGAGTAATATTCCATTGTACAAGATAACTTACTGCAGATGATACAATCTCTAATGCAACAACAATTTTTTGATTCCAAACCTTGTTATTACGGGGCCCCCAAATTGCCCAACATATGGCAGCAAGAAGATCTCACCTGTCATCATTGAGCTGCTGAAAACACGCCTCAAACCAGCTGGAAAAACCAGCAGCCATGGGCACCCCAGTGCTAATTCCAACCCTATTCCAGCAACTTTGAGTAGCTGGACACTCGACCAAGCAATGCACAATCGATTCTTCACTTTCATGGTAAATAGGACATTCCATCGTGACCGTCGCATGCTTTGTACGAAGTTGAACCATTATAGAGAGACAGTTTGAACAAGCTCGCCAAACCAGGTCCTTAATCTTGGGCGGCACATGCAATTTCCAGAATTTCTTCCAAAAGGCAGAGGAGGTGGCACTATTCCATGTTCCATTTAATTCCTGGATTAGTTTGTAGGCTAACTTTACAAGATACAACCCCGAAACCTCTTTTAGCCAAACTATTGTATCATCACGATTCGTCAATGTAAGAGGAATGCTTAGAATAAGAGCCTGGTCCCTCTCATTAAACATATCATTGATTAGCTCCACATCCCACACAAAAGAAGAAGGAACCATAAGGTTAGCCACCATTGCCTCTTGCAGACCGAGAGATGTAGAAGTTACCATGGGATTAGACATATCAGGTAGCCAAGAATCACCAAGTACCCTTATCTTTTCTTTTGACCCCACCGCCCATGTAACGCCCTAATCTATAGGGACGCCACGTGTGTGATTTTATAAACTAGTTTAATACTAATAGAATAATTAATTATTAAAAACCGTGATAATATTAAAAACTTGACTAAAACAAAACACTAAAAATGGACATTATAACGACATAAAAAGTGTGTTCCGGGAATCCCTGTTATAAAAAGTTTTGCTAAAGAAATATATACGACAACCATTTAAACATAAAATCAAAATACACGACGGATACGACGATGCTAAAACAACTCCTGGCAACTCGGCACGCAGGCCGGCGAGGTCAATATGTACATTGCTAGAGAAGACTGCCACCTTATGGTTGATCTAGCTTTTCTTTGCCTTTACCAGCACTACATAGCACCGGTGAGTCACAAGGACTCAACAAGAAAAGTAATAATAACAATCATATAGCTTATTATTCGAATATTGTCATTTATACACAATAAGAATCAAACCATCACACTTTGTTCATAAGATGAAATCCAAATCACTACTGACATCTGCCACGAATAAACATTAGTATACAGATATTTGGTAATGCAAAATCATTATACCAATAATAGAATTCATATTCATTTAATCATATAAAAAATATATATGTTACCTCATAAAGCAACCATCTTCATGACATCATGTTGCCTAATCAGGCAAGTCGATGCTTTAATATGATGATCTTGTATTGTATCGTCTAATCAGGCAAGCCCGTGCCATAGCCTGGCACCCATATGTCACATAACTGCATCACCTAATCAAGTGAGCCTATGCCCAAAAACCTGCACCCATGTATCATATAATTGCATCACCTAATCAGGTGAGCCCGTGCCACAATCTGGCCCCAATATATCGCATCGTCTAATTGGACAAGCTCGTACCTACACCCGGTACTTATCATGTCACTGACGCCCGTACTTACGCCCAGTACGTCGCCAGAAAAATCGCATCACCTAATCAGGTGAGCCCGTAACTACACTCAGCACTCATCATATATCACTGACGCCTGTACTTACGCCCAGTACGTTACCAGGAAAATTGCATCATCTAATCAGGTGAGCCCACATATCACATGCATAATATTATCACATTATCTATACTCAACCAATCAATCTTTTCAATATATAACAATATTAACTATATCTCAATATTAATCAATTCATAAAAATACTAATTGTATTACATACAACATACTATGCAGTACAATATACTTTCCAATATATAACAATATTAACTATATCTCAATATTGATCAATTCATAACAATACTAACTGTATTGCATAAAAAGTACTATGCAGTACAATATACTTTTCTTACCTTTAATCCAGGTTCATATATTTCAGCCAATCCAAGTGGAGAACTATCCCCGATGATCTCGACCCTATGTCACAACAACGATAAACCAATAAGTGTTTATCCCAAAACACTGCTTATATTCACATAAGACAATCGAGGGTTTTCTACCAAACCCCGCAATATAAATACACTAAAATAAAATTTATATTTTAGCTCTAAAACATACACCACATTGTAGAGCTCGTCGCAAGCTTCGAAACGGTATATAGAATGTCCAAAACGGACACCTGAGTCAAAAATTATGACAAAAATACGATTTCTGATCTCTTAGGAATTTCTATAAACGGTGAAATACGAAAATTTCAATTTTCGCACTCACCGAAACACTACCAAAACTTATCCAAATCACTCCAAACTTCACAGGGTGCATGTATGCCATAAATACTACCATCCTTACGTAACAGAAATAAAAATCGACCCCTTAAATGAAAAAAGTCATTAACGTTCGGACTAAGCTTTAAAAAGTTCCAAACTCGATTTCTAACTCAAAAATCACTTCTAATTCAACAAGAAAATATCGAAACTAGTCCCATGACTACCCGAGAACAATTCTATAAGGTCAGAACCTTCATAACTATTCTAATTCACAAAACTCCTATATGAAACCAATTGTTTTTAAACTTAAAACGAAATTAAATCATACTTTAAGCTTTCCCTCTTCAAGGATTTGCTATCCTGCTACTATCAGAGCTTAAATCGCTAAGTTTTTGATTGAAAATTGAAGAAAATGGATATAAAGGGAGAAAGTTTTATCGAATGAAGGAGAACGAGAATTTCGTTCGTCGTTCGTTCTGTTCTGATAACTTAATATATATTTAAGTTAACGTAAGTTAACTTATATATATAATATTATAATAATATATTAATATTAATAATAATAATATAATAATATATTAATAATAATAATATAATAATATTAATCAAAATTTTATTATTAATAATTATCTTATTATTTTTTAGCCACTAAAAAATTTCTATTTCTAAGGTATTTGGCCAACTTCGAGTACCCTAAAATACTCTGATATTTTTAAAATCAACTTATCCCAATAATCTCATCAATATTTCTAACTAAAATTGTTGTGACATTTTTGGCCTCCAATCGGGTCTCTAGGGTCGCCAAACTTGAAAATATTTTTATTTCACAAATAACTCATATTATATCCACGTATTTCAAATAAATCCCTGTAATTAACAAATTACGCTTATGTATCCACTTATTGAGTCTCAAGCATCGCCCAACCTTAAAATATTTTTATTCCACATATAGCTCATATTACATTCACACATGCTATATAAATCTCCGTAATTAACAAATTACGATTATTTACTCACTTATAGCAAAATTTAAATTTTATAGTGAAATAGATTAGTAAGATCATAATCCCTCTAATTACCTGATTAACCCAAAGTATAAATATAAACTCGAATTATTTACCATTAGGCTTATCGGGATATTACAGCCCATCTTGAACCACTACGAACAACCGATTGAGCCTCCACAATACTTCTCCAAACAAACTGGGATTATTTCCTAACTGGGCCGATAGAAAATTATCTTGAGGGAAGTACCTCGCTTTAAAGACCTTGGAAGCCAAGATATTCGGATGATGGATGAGACGCCAACCTTGTTTCCCAAGCATTGCGAGATTAAAATCCCTTAAACTACGAAACCCCATACCACCTAGGTCCTTATGCTTGCACAACCTATCCCGGGACATCCAATGGATTCCTTTGCTCTGTTTCAATGAAGATTTCCACCAAAACTTTGTCATTAGTTTCTCTATATCCCGTGTAATCTCAATGGACAACAAGAAAACATTCATAGCATAACTTGGGAGAGATTGAGCTACTATTTGACGAGGATTTCTTTCTGGCTTGTGATAAAAGCTTTCCTTCCCATCCCATAAGATGCTTTTTGACGCTACCCTTCAAATAACCCAATACTGCTGTCTTATTTTTCATATTGTGTGTAACGTACCCGCTTCAAGCCTCCATTGGGCCCTTACACCCACGGAATAAATGGCACTTATACACGAGTACATCACTCTGGCTGCTTCATGGACTGATGACTGACCCTACAGACCAACACGAGTGTTTTCAGCGTGCTTTGTCCTCACTCGCACGCTTCCTGGGAAAACTTCCCAAGAGGTCACCCATCCAGAAATTGCCCCAGGTTAAGCACGCTTAACTATGGAGTTCTTTCGAGATGGGCTACCGAAAAACAAGATGCACCTTGTTGATATAGGTAGTACCAATCAATCCATTTAAGCTCTCTTCAACTGTGTAGTCCCATACCTACACAGTCTCAGAATCATCCCACTTGACCTTCCCCAGGCGATGTGGGATTGCACAGCTTACCCGGTATTTCCCCTTACGGATCACGGGATTACTGACTGTCACATTGTGTACGTTGTAATTATTTAGGAATGCATACAAATATTTTAGAAAATTCTAAATAATTTACAATATTAAAGATAAAGTTAAAATAGTTTCTTATCACACGAATAAGAAAAAATAGTCATTCGTGCAATAAAATATTTGAACGGCATTATAAATTATTAAAAATTTTATATAAATTTATAAGTGACCTTAAATAACAGAATGTACATGATCATGAAAAAAAAAAAACTAAAATATTCCCCAGGGCAAAAGAGTCTACTGAGTTAATGAGTGTACTATAGACTTAAACAAAAATTAATATTATTAAAAATAAATAAAATCTAATTAATTAAACAAGTCAAAAATTAAAAATTAAAAATTTCTGAAAAGAGCAAAAAAAAAAAAAATTAACATCTAATGTGTTCAATGTTCATCTCAAAATTAGATCTGTCAAACACATAGTTGTAATATCAATTCTTGTCCGCTTCCGTTTTAGTATCCTGACTAGTTCAATGTTCATGTTTTAACTGTGACTGAATATAATGACTAGCGTTATTGTGTCGATTTTTGACTGTACTGATGAATCGGTCTTTTCTATACTCCTGAAGTCCATACACGTTGACCTGGTCATCTCTTATTCATATTATGCAAAACTTTGGGAATTCACAGACAACATAATAAAATTGTTGTCCGTTGATTTTTAACGTCACCGGACATCTCTGTTCTTTCTTCTTCCCTTGCCAACAATGGCGCTTTTCTGCTCCTCACCTCTGCTCTTCTTTACCATGTTCATGTTATCATTCATCTTTTTGATGTGTTATTCTACTGATACCATGAATTTGATGAACGGTCCCATTAAAGACAGCCAAAATGAGTCTCTAGTTTCAGCTGGAAATAGATTCGAACTGGGGTTCTTTACCCCAGAAGGAAGCTCTCCTAACAAGAGGTATTTGGGCATTTGGTATTACAAGGTATCACCAAAGATTGTAGTATGGGTTGCCAACCGGGACAAACCACTGTTAAACACCAATGGAGTTTTTGTCGTTTCCAATGATGGACAACTTAAGGTAACAGATGAGAAAAGCGGGGATATGCATTGGAGAGCCAACGTTAGTAGTCGTTTACAGCCTTCTGTCACGAGGGAAGTGACTCTCATGGATTCTGGAAACCTAGTTTTGAGTGATGTACTTTATAGTAGAGGTGTTGTGTTAAGCAGAACACATGTATGGGAAAGCTTTCTTAATCCTACTGATACATTTCTTCCTGGTATGATGATGACTTTGAAGATGAAGTTGACTTCATGGACAAGTCAAGATGACCCTAAACAGGGGGAATTTGCTTTCCTGCAGCTTGATACTAAGAGAGAAGAGTACCCGTACATGATACAGAGAGGGGTTTCGAAAGCCACATTTTGGAAAAGTTCAAGTCAGCCTAATCCAGAATATCCAGACAGTTTTGGTGGTATTTCACCCATTGCACACTATTTTCTAACAAATTTCACTAGAGTATCAAGTACTAATACTTCGAATTCGTACCGTATGATGAAAGGTTGGAAGGGAGAGGTTATATCACCTTATGTGTCTAATTACAGTAACAGTAGACTGGTGATGAGCTTCAATGGACAGATACAATTCTACATGTGCCTTCATAGCGTAGTTAATTGCTCTATCAAATTATCACCAAGTGACCCATGCCATGTTTATGAAGTTTGTGGCGAATTTGGTGTCTGCAATAGTAAGAATGCCGTCTTGTGCAGGTGTTTACCTGGGTTTCAACCCAAAAACCAAAGTGCTTGGGACTCTGGAAACTTTAAGGATGGGTGCGTAAGTAGATCAGTTATGCCCTGCAACAAAAATTATTTTGGAAACGATTTCTTACATTTGAAAAACATCAAAGTGGGAAAGCCTGGTAAGACTTTAACAGATGTAGAAGATGATGAAAAATGTAAGGAACATTGTTCTGACAATTGTAACTGTACTGCTTATTTATTCACAACTGAGGGCAGAAGACCCTCGTGCTGGATATGGACCGATGGACTAGAAAATATTCAAGAGGATAATGATAATGATGCTGAATCTTACATCAATGTTCGTGTGGAATTATCTAAAACAGGTATGTATAAACTCCCCTTTATTCTCCTTTTCTCACGCTGAGTGAATCAATATATATTTATATGGACTTCATATTCATGTATTAATCATCAAAATGTTCATTTTGGTTATTTCATTGCAGAAACATTTAAAAAAAGCTGTAAAGCTTGTGGTGCAAATATAATTCCCTATCCATTGAGCACAAGTTCTGATTGTGGGGATCCTTTGTACTCCGATTTCACATGTGACACAAATTCTGGGGAGGTTTTCTTTCAGGCTCTCCATCACAAGTACCGAGTAACAAACATCGATCCAGTGCACAGAAAATTCACTGTTCAGTTGACTGAAGAATTGGGTTGTACAGCTTCCGTGCAAATGCTCAATCAGTCCTTAGGCTATACCGTAAGCAGGGGATGCAGTAGTTTGCAGAGTTCTATCGTTCCTAATATGTTTCCCTTCTTTAGTAGAGCACAAATAATAGAACTAGAAATTCAGTGGAATAAACCACTAAGACCACCTTGTAAGACAACTTCGGACTGCGATGAGATTGTAAACTCAGATTGCAATGATGCAAAAGAAGATGGATCAAGAAGGTGCACTTGCCTTAAACATTTTACGTGGGATTCTGAGAGCTTAACGTGCATATATGAGGGTACTATCTTAATACAAAACTATCTTGACATTTTCTTTGTATAGAATTATATATTTTCCTTATATGTTAGTAAAGTAATCAAGCTGAAAAAATGATACCAGAAGAAAATAATATTTCTATATTATTAAAAAAAAAACATGGCTGCTTGTCCTTAGGCTAACCTCTATCTATATACTGTTAAATATTCATTAAAGGAACCGACGTTTCTAGGCAATAGTTTGAGGGATCTTCATCCAAACTCAAGTATTATGTAGTGTTCTTGGGGTTTGTAACGATTGCTTTGATCATCTCCTCCACTACTTGTTTTGTATATTTCCTGAGACGAAAAAATGTAGCCAACACAACAGGTGAGTACTAAGTATGCAAGTCAATATAAACAAATTGAATTTTTTTCCTCCAAATGATAATGAGTAACTTGTTTTATTTAATCATCTTAACAAACAGGAACTGGCGGAAGAATCGAAGTAAATCAAGCCCTTCACTTATATGACAGTGAGAGGAGTATTGTAGACTTTATGCAGACAGGTCAATTTAAAGAAGAAGAGAAGAAAAACATTGAAGCACCATTTGTTGTTTTGGAAAGCATACTGGTTGCTACAAGTTACTTTTCAGAAGATAACAAGCTTGGACAAGGAGGGTTTGGCCCAGTTTATAAGGTAAATAAAATGATTGACTCATTCTTAGCATAGTAACCACAAGGCTAAAATATGACCTGCAATTGTTGGTTGGTTTGAACTTTCCCTCAGGGAAAATTTCCAGGGGGACAAGAAATTGCCATAAAGAGGCTTTCAAGTGGATCAGGACAAGGCTTGTTGGAGTTTAAAAATGAGGTTATGTTGATTGCTAAACTTCAGCATCGGAATCTTGTTAGACTGTTAGGCTATTGTATTGAAGGAGATGAAAAAATATTACTCTATGAATACATGCCAAACAAAAGCTTAGACCTCCTCCTATTTGGTACGAATTTTTATTTTGAACTAAAAGAAAGATATATTTTTCTTATAATCATTGTCCAATGTTATATAATACTATAGTTTCTAAACATATTTTTAACATTTGAAGATCGAACATTGTGTGTGCTGCTGAAATGGGAGATGCGCTTTAACATCATACTAGGAATTGCAAGAGGGCTTATTTATCTTCACCAAGATTCAAGATTAAGGATTATCCATAGAGATTTGAAAACAAGTAACGTTCTACTAGATGAAGAGATGAACCCAAAAATTTCCGACTTTGGCTTGGCAAGGATTTTTGGAGGCAAACAAACTGAGGCAACCACGGCAAGAGTAGTTGGAACATAGTGAGTATTGTTGTAGCTAAGACCTACACCTTAATATTTGTTTCTTTGTTTTTTTTTTTTCATATTAAATAATTTAAGTTCAACTAATTATGTTGATCAATATACTAATGAATAAGAACCAATTGGTGTTGTCCAGTGGTTATATGGCTCCAGAATATGCATTAGATGGGTTTTTCTCAATCAAGTCGGACGTGTTCAGTTTTGGAGTTGTCATCCTTGAGATTATTAGTGGGAAAAAGAACACAGGGTTTTATCAGTCAAATCAAGTGTTGAGCCTTCTAGGTTATGTAAGTGTTATTAAAAACATCAGTATACCTTATTTTTACTCTGATCGGGACTGAGTTTTTAATCGAGTTGTTGATTGTATTTGTAGGCATGGAAATTGTGGAGAGAAAACAGGCCATTAGATTTTATGGATGCAGCGCTACGTGAAACGTGTAATGCAAATGAATTCTTAAGGTGTATAAATGTAGGACTGTTGTGTGTACAAGAAGACCCAGAAGATCGTCCCACAATGTCAAATGCGGTTTTCATGCTTGGGAGTGAAACGGCAACAATCCCCAATCCTAAGCAACCAGCCTTTGTTATCAGAAAATCTCTTTCATCGACAGGGTCTTCAAGTAAAGGGGTGTCCATTAACGAGTTCACAGCTACGTTAGAACTAGGCCGTTGACAATGAAGATCACTACAGTGAGCCCAGTAAAAAAGTTTGGGGACAAAAGTGCTTTAAATGCCTAGTAATAATTTATATATAAAATATATAATTGCTGTTTAAATTAAAGATATGTTATAGCAGATATGCAATTGCAGTTCTAGAAACGAAGCATTGACAACACTGAAAATATACGAGTGCAAGACAAATTAAATTTTAGGGTCCTCAAAAATATATATAAAAAAAAATATCTAAAAAAGAGTGCTATGTGATTTGAACCCATGACCTTGAACTAGGGCTTTACAAAAAAAATTATAAACCGGCCAAACCGAATAACCCGCCCAAACCGAACTGAAAAAACCGATAAAAATTACAAACCGAAATAACCCGAAAAAATTACAAACAGCCCAATCTGTTAATTGGGCGGGTTGAAAATAGTTCCAACCCGCCCAATTAAACCGACCAATCCGATTTTGCACCTTTAAATTTTTTTTTTTAACTTTTTAGTTTTTATTATATATAACATAAATGATTAAATATATAATAATATAAAATTATATACTTAATTATTAGTTTCAAATTCATATATATGGTGTTGTACTTTGGTGGAATGTGATATTTTTAATTTATCTTTTTAATTTTTATTGATTTTGACTTTAAAACTAAAAAAAAAAAGTTTGGCCGGTTTGGGCGGGTTAACCCGACCAAATCGTTGGTCGGTTTATAGATTTTTTTTTTTTTTTTAAATTGGGCGGGTTGGTCTTAAATTTTAGCAACCCGAACTTTAGATTGAGTTAGAAAATATATAGGATAAACCGCCCAAACCGACCGATGTACAGCCCTACCTTGAACATTATGTCATCCACCTCAACCAACTAAGCTATGAATATTTGTTGTTTATAATACACTTAAATTTTACTTAAATAAAAACCTAATAAATTTTTTATTTTTTTATTTTGGGCCCCCAAAAAGTGTAGGCCCTAGGCACGGGCCTAGCCCGCCTATGCCTAGGGCCGGCCCTGGACATGAGTCAGCACAGTACTCGAACTACATAATAAAAACATTAATGAGTTTCCCTTCCACTTTTCAACTTTCATCACTATTTCATTTTACTATTTAAAAATTTAAACAATTTTTTTTAATTAATATTTTAGACTCTAATCCTAATATAGATCTTAGAAACCGAACTCGAACCCAACCCCGATCCTCACATCCCTAGACCCGACTTAAATAAAATCAATAAATAAAAATAGGGTAAATGGCTGCAAAACCCCCCAATACTTTCGTTTTGGTTTCACTAAACCCCCACAACGCAAATTTCTGCAGGTAAACCCCCAAAACTACTATTCTGTTAGCAATTTACCCTTTCCATCCAAATTTAGCTGTTAAGTGTCAGGTTAGCTTGTCCACGTGGACACAATATACACGTGACACAATTTTATTGGTCCACGTAAATAATTATATTAAAAAAATTAAAAAATTAAAAATAAAATTAATTTAAAAGTAAAGAAAATTATAAATAAAAAATAAATAATTTTCTTTTTTTTTTCTTTCTTTTTTTCCTTTCTTTTTCTTTTTCTTTCTTTTTTTTGGCTGAAACGATTCTCTCTCTCTCTCTCTCTCTCTCTCTCTCTCTCGATCTCGTCTCTCTTTCTCTCTTGGTTGGGTTTTCAATCTAGGGTTTTCAAAATCCTTAGGCGGCCTCTCGACCCTCACTGAACCCCAACCTCAAAACCCATATGCTCCTCTTCAGACCCATTTGGTCCGACGGAGAAAACCAGTCGAGACAAAGGTTGATCCATATCCAGACGAAGGTCGAGACGACTCCACCACCACCGAAGAAGAACCGTCCACCAAACTCACGTTCCCTTGGTCTTTCACCACCAGAGCCGGCGAAGTTCCACCCAAGAACCCTCCCTGCTGCGGCGAGTCCGGTCCGAGTTGTCGGTGCTGCAACTCAATCTCAGTGGAGAAGAAGACCGAGTCGGAATTTCTGGGTATTTTCTGTTCAAAATTTGTATATGGGTATTGTATCAATTTCTAGGTATTTTATCAATTTTGTATATGGATATGGGTATTGTATCAATTTCTGGGTATTTTGTATTCAAAATTTTGTTCTATTAATGTCTGGGTATTGTATCAATTTCAGTGAGGGTGGAGAGGCCGCCCAAGGGTTTTGAAATCCCTAGATTGAAAACCCAAACAAGAGAGAAAGAGAGACGAGATCGAGAGTGATAGAGAGAGAGAGAGAGAGAGAGAGAGAGAGAGAGAGAATCGTTTCGGCCAAAAAAAAAAGAAATTAAAGAAAAAAAAAGAAAGAAAAAGAAAGGAAAAAAAGAAAGAAAAAAAAAAGAAAATTATTTATTTTTTATTTATAATTTTTTTTAATTTTAAATTAATTTTATTTTTAACTTTTTAATTTTTTTTAATATAATTATTTACGTGGATCAATAAAATTGTGCCACGTGTATATTGTGTCCACGTGGACAAGCTAACCTGGCACTTAACAGCTAAATTTGGACGGAAAGGGTAAATTGCTAACAGAATAGTGGTTTTGGGGGTTTACCCGCAGAAATTTGGGTTGTGGGGGTTTAGTGAAACCAAAACGAAAGTATTGAGGGTTTTGCCGCCATTTACCCATAAAAATAAAAATAATATTTACGGAATACACTTTTGTTTTTTGTTTTTAAAATTGAAAAACAAAATTAGTTATAGAACACATTTTTGTTTGAATAATTAACATTTTTACCCTCTAAACTTTTAGCACTACCTGATATTGCCTTTTAAAATATACGACTTTGTTAAAAATTCTCCCTAAAATATAACAATTATATAATTATGCCCCTTCTGTTAGGTTCTGTTTCTTTTACCGTTAAACTTTGACCATTACAAAATTTTGCCCCCTTTTATTAAAAAAAAATAATTTTAAAATAATAATATTCTATCTTTTAAAGTAATTATAATATTTTATTAATTCAAAAAAATAATAAAAATTATTAAACAAATTAGATAAAAATATTAATTTTACTTAAAATGTATTTTTAAACTTTATTTTATTTATCATTACGCATCTTAAAAAATCAAACCAAAATTATTGAGATTCTAATGAATAATTTAAATAAACTAAGATATCCTGAAGAAAAAATCAAACTTATTTATAATTATATATTTATATCTTAACAAATAATGTAAAATAATTAAAAATTTAATAAAAATATAAAATTATTTTGAAAAAAGATATAAATTAAACTAAAAAAATATTATGTTTACTTAAACAAATCTATATTTTTTTTATGAAAATAAAATATACTCAAGTTTATTCCCGTAAAATTTAGTTTTTACAAAATTGAATTTTTAATATATTTTTTTTAATATCTAAATGAATTTTCTAATAAAAAATAAATAATCTTTTATATTGCTTAATTGGTTTTAAAATTTTAATTTATTTTTAATTTTCTTAATCATTCAAAATAATTTTCTTAAGATTTAAATAATTTTTTAAGATTTACTAAAAAAAATGTTAAATTTTTCTCATTTTTATTTTGAGAGGGTACAATTTGATAGTTGTCAAAGTTACTAATTAGGAAAGACACATCATCATTTAAACGGAATAATGAAACGGAGCCTAACAGAAGGATTAAATTGCTATAAATATAAAAGTTCAGGAAATTCTTAACAAACAGTATATTTTCGGAGCCAAAACGAGTATTGTCAAAAATTCAAGGGACAAAATTGCTAATTATTCTTTTTATTTTTCAAAAATAAAATTTAAAAAATATTACGAAATACCACCATAATTTATTAGTATATTGTTAAAAGAAAACACTCCCCAGTCCCCACATATTCAAAAATGAGGAATCCTAATTACAACATCTTATTACAATCTCTTAGTCAACCTCTACGTCCGAAATCACATGTCGAAATATTTTTTTTAATTTTTTTTTATAGCGGTATTCATTATAGTTACAATATCATCCCTATAAATTTTTGAAAAATTCCGAATAGTTTACAGTACGGAAAACAGAGTTCCTGATATTCCAGTTTATCACGCGCATTCAAAAAACTTTAAATGTATTTTCGGCACTGTAAACTGTTCGAAATTTTTCAAAAATTTACAGGTTCAAAAATTTACAGGAGTGATGTTGTAAGCATAACGAACACCCCTGTGAAAAAAAAAATTGAAAAAGAATATACCGACATGTATTTTTGAACGTGAAGATTGACTAAGAAATTGTAACAGAAAATTGACGGTAGCACTTCTCTTCACAAATTAAACAATTTTTTGAGAGGAGAGTGACCTGTTAGGTTAGGGAAAAGGTCACTGTCAGACTAATACCAAGTGTTAACTAACTTAATATAAGTTTGAGTTACGTTGTGAGCAGCTGTATTTATTTTTCTACTAATGTGGGATAGGAAAACAGTTGAGAAGAAAATTAACACTTCTTTGAGGGCCTCCACAAGTGCTCTGTACTCGGTAAGGTTAGTATTGACTTATAACTTTTATTTTATATTGACGATATTTATGACTTCCTCAAAAATATATAGAGAAGAGTTGATGTTCACATTTGAATAATTGGATGACTGGATTATGTGGCAATCAAAACAAACACCCACATCAGCTTGTGATAAAAGTTCAAGAGTGATGAAATAATTAAAAGGTAAGTTTTAACTTATTTCACACTTAGAATTCAAGATGATAATCTTTTATAAGGAAGACTTTTCCAAGTGCAGTGCAGAGAAACAATAAACAGTTTATTTGGGGTAAGTAGTGCAACAATTGATTGAATCAGATCACATATAACTTCTCTTCTACTTCTTCTACAGATCACGTCTTCTGGGTCTTCAATTGATAGTTATACCATGTTGATTTCCAAGTCCAACCGAATCTTTATCTTAGTGATTCAGTTCTTATGTCTGTTTGTCAAAACCAATTTCTCAGTAAGAACAGGAGGTGATACAATCTCTTCAAACCAAACCCTGAATGGGTTTTCAACCATTGTCTCTGCAGGTGGGGTGTTTGTGCTTGGATTCTTTAGCCCAGGTAACAATGAAAACTACTATGTAGGCATATGGTACCAAGTGGATCCTTCTCGGAGTGTAGTTTGGATAGCAAACAGAGAAAAACCAGTTTCCTTCTACTCACACCTAAGAATCTCAGATGGCAATTTAGTTCTTTTCAATGAAGATGAAGTTCCAATTTGGTCCACAAATGTGAACTCCAGCAGCTCCTGTGTACAGGCAGTAATTAAAGATGATGGGAACCTCATCTTAATTAATTGTTCCAATCCCACAAAAACTTTATGGAAAAGTTTTGATTACCCTTCCCATACCTTTCTACCAGGTAATCAAATTGGATACAACAAAGTAACCAAAACTCACAGGGTTCTGACTTCATGGAAGAATTCCAAAGACCCTTTACCCGGCCTTTACAGTTTTCATCTAAACGAAACTGACAACTCGTATATCCTAATATGGAATAGGTCCATAACATATTGGAGTAGTGGACCATGGAGCGGACATAATTTTCGCTCAGTCCGTTCCACACTTGAAATCTCCTACAATTTAATGTACGAATCAAATGGATATGAAAGCTACTTTACATATTCTGTAAGAAATACAACGATGATATCTCAAGTATTCCTAGATGTTTCTGGGCAACTAAAGCTATTCAACTGGCTTTTCGCTTCTAAGAAATGGGAACTCAGTGGGTCCCATCCGGGACAACACTGTGAAGTTTATGCCTTTTGTGGAGCAAATAGCCTCTGCGATCACAATTACTTACCCTTCTGCCGCTGCTTAACAGGGTTCACACCAAAGTTTCAGAGTGAATGGGATTTAAAGGAATATTCCAATGGATGTATCAGAGAAAGGGCATTGCAGTGTGGTAATGACAGTTTGGATAATGTTGGGGGAGATAGATTTCTTGAAATACCTTATGTTAACTTGCCAAAAGATAATGAATCTTTAAGAACAGGGGCCATCCAAGACTGTGCTTCCACATGTTTAAGTATGTGCTCATGCATCGCTTATGCCCACAACAACAGTGGTTGTTTATTTTGGACAGAAGATCTCTTAAATGTGAAGCAACTCACTGCTAATGACAGCAATAGTAAATCTCTCTATATTCGACTTTCAGCTTCTGAGTTTGAGGATCGTAATAACAGTAAGCATGTCCAACTTTGCTGGATCTTTTTAGGATTTATATCACCACACAAATGTTGTGCTATTAATGCTGATCTTTTTTGTCTGTTTATATATTTATTACAGAAGGTAGGATGGTTTTGAAGTCTAAGATACTCTATGTTATTCTTGGAATTATAGCGGCTATTGTTCTAATCTCAAGTATTGCTTGTTATGGATATTATCAAAGAAGAAAACAGAGCAAAAGAAAAGGTAATACTGATTACTAGAATGCATTTGGTACCAAGTCATGCTAGTGTAACTAACTTAAAGTATTGGTTAAAAATATATATAGGTGACAAAATGATAACTTGGGGAAAACAGGCAATCCACTTGTATGATACTGAGAAACAAATTGCAAACTTTATAAAGTCAGGGCAGTTTAGAGAAGATGAAACAGAAAGTATAGATGTACCCTTTGTTGCTTTAGAAATTATAGTAGTGGCTACAGATAATTTTTCAGATGCAAACAAACTTGGAGAAGGTGGTTTTGGCCCTGTTTATAAGGTAATTAATGTTCAAAATTATCAATCATCCTAGTACTATCACTTAAGTCTAATTTTCCAACTATCTCCATAAATTTGAATTGGATTAATTTATTTATCTTTGCTTTGAACTCTGACAGGGAAAATTTCCAGGAGGTCAAGAAATTGCTATAAAGAGACTCTCTAGAGGTTCAAGACAAGGCTTTGAGGAATTTAAGAATGAAGTTACTTTGATTGCCAAACTTCAGCATCGGAACCTTGTCAGACTTTTGGGCTATTGTGTTGAAGGAGAAGAAAAATTGTTACTCTATGAATATATGCCTAACAAGAGCTTGGACTCGTTCATATTTGGTAAGTTTTTCAATGTGAATTATTCAATCAAATTCTCTACTCTATATATTATTAAAATGCACACTTGAAATATAAATGTTGCTAGGTGGGACACTAAGCATGTTCTTGAACTGGGAGTTACGCTTTGATATCATAGTGGGAATAGCTAGAGGGCTTGTTTACCTCCACCAAGATTCAAGATTAAGAATTATCCATAGAGATTTGAAAACAAGCAATGTTCTATTAGATGAGGAGCTGAACCCCAAAATTTCTGACTTTGGTTTGGCAAGGATTTTTGGAGGCAAACAAACTGAAGCAAGTACAAGACGAGTAGTAGGAACATAGTAAGTTTTGCTTAAGACCCTAACATTAAATCTCAAATGTTCAATCACAAATACTAATTTAGAGCTCTTGTGCAAAAATTACTAATTAGACTATTTGTTTTGTTAAATGATAAATCGAATCATATGTTTTTCAAAATAGTACAAAATAATACATCGAGCTCAATTTTCATCAAATTAAAACTTAATAATAATTTGATGAAGATGTCAATGACGGGACTAATTACATATTCTATATTTGTTCGTGCTAACTACAAATTGGTTATGTTAAAAGAAAATTTATAAAAATTAAGCTCGTGGTACTATTTTATACCATTTTGAAAAATATAAAATTCAATTTATCATTTAATAAAATGGAAATTCTAATTAATAACTTTTGCAAAATAAAAATTTTAAAATAATATTTATCTCCAAATATATAACTAATTAATCATTTTGATACGCAGCGGTTATATGTCTCCAGAATATGCATTAAATGGACTTTTCTCAATCAAGTCCGACGTTTTCAGTTTTGGTGTTATGCTTTTAGAAATCATAAGCGGAAAAAGAAACACTGAATTTTACCAATCAGAGGAAGCTTGGGGCCTTCTAGGATATGTGAGTATTGATATACATATATAAATATAAATATAAATTTTTGGTTGAATATATTTATATATATATATATGATATAGAGTTAATCTTCTCATTATTAATTAGTTTTGAGATAAAACTTCATATACTAAAACTTCGGAAGATTGGTGGACAAACTTAGGCGAATATAGACATATGACATTCTTGCAACTTCCATCTATCATAAATGCCTTAAGCTATCTCTATGTCAAGTTCTGTGGTCAAGATGCACAAGTAATCGAGAGACTTCGAGCAAAAATTTTCAAGCTCAAGTGTTGTTCAATGGAAAAAAAAAAGAGATCTTTCAAAACACTATAAGAAGATGACTCAACGATTCTACCAAATAGGTGGCATTGATGATCCTAACCTAAACCAAGCCTTCCTTTCCTCTGTTGCAGAGCCACTTTCTGAAGAAACCTTCAGGCTACTCTCTGGACTGGGAAAAAGTCTAACGATCCTACAATTAGAGAAATTTTTTCGCTAGTCTTAAAGGCCTTTGAAAAAATATGCTCCCTAAAAAGAATTTCTCAAGGAATTCATGAAGCAATCCAAAAAACTAGAAAAAGTTTGTAGCATACGAGATTTACTCATCAAATGCCCTTCTGAATCTTCGTGTTCTTGCCAAAAACCAAAGAACAAAAACAAGTTTAAAACGTTCAAGTTCTCAAAGCATAAAGGAAGCATAAAAAAATTTCTGAAGGAAACGCAACTTTCAAAAAAAAAAATCTGATTGATGTTATGTATGTGGAAAAAAATGGTCATTATGCAAAAGAATACCTTAAAGGGAAAACTGTCAAGCTTATCTCACATATCCAACAAACGACTAGGATGTCTCTTGAGGAAAATGACATAGAGTCAATCTTCTCCACAGTTGATGAATTTAATTCGATTTCTCTCTGTGCATTCGAACAATGGAGTGGTTGAGAAAATGCAGAATGTTATCACATTTTCACTATTCATACGATGCAATCACCCCCTATCATTACTGTCCAAGTTCTTCCAACAAAATATGCCAAGCCAATAAAATTTGCAACATTTTTCGACATGGGAGCACTAGACACAATAATGAACCCTGATATTCTTCTTAAAGAATATTGAAGAAAAGAGAAGAAATAATTTCATGCTACATATGGAAATATTTTTTTGTACAGAACTCATCAGTAAACTGATTCGGTTGCAGTTCTTCCCAGGGTGTTCTGTTATTCCCAAACTTTTAGTGCTCTTTAATGTTCAATGATCATGAAAAAAAAAAAAACTAAAATATTCCCCAGGGCAAAAGAGTCTACTGAGTTAATGAGTGTACTATAGACTTAAGCAAAAATTAATATTATTAAAAATAAATAAAATCTAATTAATTAAACAAGTCAAAAATTAAAAATTAAAAATTTCTGAAAAGAGCAAAAAAAAAAATAAAAAATTAACATCTAATGTGTTCAATGTTCATCTCAAAATTAGATCTGTCAAACACATAGTTGTAATATCAATTCTTGTCCGCTTCCGTTTTAGTATCCTGACTAGTTCAATGTTCAATGTTCATCTTTTAACTGTGACTGAATATAATGGTTGAGAGCTCATAGATGAATTGATTGTTCATTGAACATTAAAGAGCACTAGACACAATAATGAACCCTGATATTCTTCTTAAAGAATATTGAAGAAAAGAGAAGAAATAATTTCATGCTACATATGGAAATATTTTTTTGTACAGAACTCATCAGTAAACTGATTCGGTTGCAGTTCTTCCCAGGGTGTTCTGTTATTCCCAAACTTTCTCTTGTTACACTCTTGGTGAACATAACGGTTGAGAGCTCATTGGTGTGAATCTTCTTGACTGAAACCTCTTTAATACCAATGATATCTCTTATAAAATGCAGCTTAATCTCTATGTGCTTTGACCGTTCAAGAAACATGGGATTCTTCATAAGGTGAATAGCACATTGGTTGTCACAATGAACAATCAATTCATCTATCTTGATACCAACCTCATTTGTAAACCCTTAACATAAATGACTTCCTTTATTACTTCTGTTGTTGCCATATATTCAGCCTTAGTGGATGATAGAGCGACATTTGAAGGTTAGATTTCTAGCTCACACAAACTCCAAACACAGTAAACACATATCCGGTTAAGGATTTTCTTGTGTCTAGGTTTGCAACATAATCTGAGTCAACATAACCAATTACATTTTCTTTGAAATTACCCGGTTTTCCCCATACTGGACCACTAATGAGAGTCCCTTTGATGTACCTCGACATCCATTTAAGTAATGTCCAATGTTCTTCTCAAGGATCTGTAATGAATCATGCCACTAAACTCATGTTATGTGTCAGGTCAGGTTTAGTGCACACCATGGAATACATGAGACTGCCAACATCACTAGCATAAGGCACATCATCAGTCTTTCTTCTTTCTATCTCAGTTTTGGGAGATTTCTCTTGGGACAATTTAAAGTGCTAAGCTAGAGGAGTTGCAACTGGTTTAACATCAGTCATCCAAATTTCTCTATTGCTTTCCTTAGGTAGCTGCCTTGGCTTAACATGGTTGTATGGGGTTTGTTCCTCTTTATCTCAATTGCCAAAATCTTCTCGGCCTCACATAGATCCTTCATCTCAAACTCACTCTTGAGTTGAGACTTAGGCTTATCAATGTTGGTCCTATCTTTACCAAAAATTAGTATGTCATCTACATACAATAAGAGGTAAATCTGATTGTTAAAATATGCACAAGTGTCATAATTGCTTCTAGGTATAGCCAACTTTCATCAAGAATTCATTAAACCTCAAGTTCCATTGTCTTGGAGCCTACTTCAAACCATATAGAGAATTGTTTAAAAGGAAAATCTTATCTAGATCATCATTCTTAAAGCCTTTGGAATCTCCATGTAGATCTTTTCTTCCAAATTCCCATGTAAGAATGCAGTTCGTATATCCATTTGATCCATGTCAAGATCAAATTCTGCAGCTAAGGAAAGAATTACTCTTATTGATGTTTGCTTGCCACATGTGAAAAAATATCATTATAGTCAATGCCTTCCTTTTGAGTAAACCCTTTGACAAATAACCTTGCCTTATACCTTGTTCCTTCCACTCCTAGAATTCCATTTTTCCACTTGAAAATCCATTTACATCTTATAAGTCTCTTGTTCAATGCTCTCTTGACTATATCTAGGTTTTGTTATTCTCAAGTGACACATTTCCCTCTTGAATGGCATTTAGCCATTTTGCACCATCTTTACCTGTAATGGCCTCTAAGTAGCTTTTAGGTTCTACACTCAAGATCTTCGTCTATTGATAGTGAAAATGTTGCGAACTCGGCATATCAATACTTGTTCGGTGCTTTGGTTCCCCCAAAATTTTCTTTTAAGACCTGCTCCTTTGAGCTTACACCTCACTCTCTCTATGATAGTTCTATTCATCATCTCAGAAAGTCCATTTTGTTGAGGTGTGTCTTGTAGAGTTAAATTCATAGCTATTCCATGATCTTTGCAAAATTCATCAAACTGGTTTGAGCAATATTCCAACTTCTCAACTTCCTAATCTTACATCTGGTCTGATTTTCAATCAGCTTCTTCCATGTAACAAATGTGTTAAAAGCCTCATCTTTCCTTTTCAACATAAACACCCACACTTTCCTTGAATAATCATCTATAATACTGATAAAATAGCTAGCACCACCCAAGGTCTTAACTTTGGAAAGACCCTAGAGATCTGAATATATATAGGTCGATCTCTCCTTAGTAGTATGCACACAAGTGCTGAATTTGATTCTACTACTCTTCCCATATACACATTCCTCATAAAATTTCAATTTCCCTTTCAGTCCACCTTGAAACAAGCCTTGCTTGTCCATTTCAGTAAGTCCTCTTTCACTAACATGTCAAAGCGTCAAATTCCAAGTCTTGATGTTTTCAACATCATCCTTACCAAGTGCAGGAGCTACTTCTCCAATCGTTGTATTCTCAACTAGATACTACAACCCGTTTCTCAACTCCCCGTTAACAAAGATCAAAGACCCCTTTGAAATATTGAGTGTCCCATTGTCAATTCTAACTGAATATCCATCATTATCAAACATGCTAATTGATATAAGATTTCACTTCAAATCGGGAACATACCTGACTTGTTTGATCGTTCGAGTGACACCATCATGTAGCATCAAATCAATGGAGCTAATTCCATGAATCTGGGAAGCCTTGTTGTCTCCCAACAGTACTATTTCACCTGGTTTTTCAATGTAGTTATTGAACAAGTTCTTGTTTGGTGTCATGTGAAATGAGCACCATGAGTCCAAGGTCCATTCTCCACTTGATTCTGAACTAAGTGCAACTAAAACCCCTGCAAATTCATATCCACTTGATTTTAAATTAGATGCAACTATAACCCCTGCAAATTCATGTACACTTGCAATATCAGCTTCTCCTTGATTCTTGTACTTATTCTTCCCTTGATTGTTGTCTCTCTTCAACTTAGCCTTCAATGACATACATCCATCTCAAAAGTGTTCATCTTTTTTGCAATAATAACACTTCTTTCCAGTTGGTGTTTTTGAATTTGACCTTAGCTTGTACCCAATCTTGGGTTTCTTGAATTCTTTCTTCTCTGTTCTTCCACGAACAAACAAACCATCACCACTTGAATTACCTTCTAATTCAAGGTTGCTTTAACTTCGGACATAGTTAGTGTATTTTTTCCATAAAATATGGTATCGACAAAGTGTTCATATACCTTAGAGTGAACAAATTAGAAGTATAGCTTGATCTTCTTCTTCAATTCTGACCCCAAAATTATTTAGGTTCAGAATTAAATTGTTAAATTGTATAGATGCCTTTGAAGCCCTTTAGTTTTATCCATCTTCATCGTGTAAAAAAGTTTCTTCAAATAGAGCTTATTGGCCGAAAATTTCATCATGTAAATCGATCCAAGATTGTTCCATAATCCCAAAAGCAGAGTCTTCATTGACAACTTCTCTAAGGAATTCATCTCCTAAACTAAAAATAATAGCACTATTTCCTTTAATATCAATCTTTTGAGAAATCTTCTTCACATCTTCATCTTCCTTAGAATCAGTAGCCTAAATCGCATCTACAAGTCCTTGATGCGAAATGAGCACTTTCATCTTAATCCTCCATAACCCAAAGTCATTCAGACATGTGAACTTGTCTACTTCATATCTAGCAGTAGCCATTCTTGATGAGTTCTTAAATCTTGATGAGTTTTTGAAACTCCAAAACTTAATTCTTGAATCCTTGATCTAATCGTATAGCTCTGATACCATTTGCGGTAAATTAACACTTATGAAGAATCAAATAAACAAGAACTAAAGTACTAGAATGGTTGAATCAAACAATGACATCAACCAAAAAAATAAATGCAAAAAAACTTAATGAAATAGGGACAAGATTTAACGAGGTTCATCACTCTTTTTGTGGTGACTAATCCTTTGGAGGAACTGCCCTTTGGCCAAGCTTTATTTGATCTTCAACAATATAGGAATGCAGAGGAGAATGCAGAGTTCAATCTCATCATCAAGGGTGTCTCGTACCTTACCAATCAACTCACTTGAGAGAGATGTGATCAAACACACACATGCTCTTTAACAATCCTCCTCTCTCATTACAAACTTAATTATCATCTAAATTCTTTTCTAGATCATTACCTTGAGAAGTAATACACAAAGCCTTATATAGGAAACTTAGTAAGAGGGGAACCCAAGTTAGTTAACTGTAAAAACTAACTCAAAAATTGATTGGATAGACCTACAACATCTAATAAGTCACCAGATTAGACTAACATTAGCAATACCCAAGTTACTAAATTCTCCTACAAGTAGCTTATGCATAAATTTACAAGTAAATGGAGAAGTAAAAGAAAATGAAGACAATAATTACAAACTAATTAGAATTACAACAACATACAAGATTTAAGAACTATAAAATAAGGAGAAAAATACTTACACAATCATAATAAGTGTAGAGTAGTGAGATCACCAAGTTAAATAAAGTTTAAGAATTTTCGCAAAAGTTCATTTTTCTTATTCCATATGCACAAAGGCATTCTTAATGAAAATTGCTCTGTTAAATAATCAACCCATGCATATGTTTTCTAGATATGTGGATTTGTTATAGAAAAAATGTGTTTATAATAAAAAAGTTTAAATATAATCTTATTAATTATTAATAAAAATAAGAAATTATATACTTATCTTATCATACATTAATTTATTAAATTCAGAACATATTAACAATTATAGTGATATCATCACAATAAAAAATAATTGTGACTATATATGTTTCAAACTATATATTTATTCTTACGATTTATCAGTATATTAAATTTACACTGACGTGATAATAAATAATGTGGTTTACTTACACTTGGATAAGTGGAATGTCTTTTCTAGGACATTAGTAAAGTAAACTTGGATTAGATGTATTATTGATTATACATCAGACCAACCAATATTGATAGTAGAAAAGACATCATAAACTTACTGTTATATCTTAATCTAAGTCAAAATCATTTGGTTGATTATAGATAAATTGGTCTCAATCTTGAGATGGTTATGTTTTAGCCTATAATTGTATTGTTTGTAGTTCTTAAACTTGTTCGTTAGTCTATACTTATATTTTGAGAACACAGTAATACAATTGAGTGTGTGTGTGTGTTAAAATACATACAAGAGCATCTCCAATGATTAAATTTTGGAAATGTTTGCTGAGGTAGACATCTTAGTCGACAAAATATGAGGGTACTATACCATTAGAGAGAAATTAATGTCATTCTAAGAATTTTTATTGAGGTCATACAATGACATTATTCTATCTTTTTTTTTTTCTATTAAAAAATTAAAGTAAATAAAACTATATAATTTATAATTAAAACAAATTATATATTTATAATAGTATTCGGAATAAGAGTGTCATAAATAATAAATAATGTAAAAGAAAATTAAAGAGAGATAAGAAAAAATATTATATTTTTATTATAAACTTAGAATTTGTGTTTCAAAATTCACTAATCCCATAGTTGTTACCGCATTTGAATAGATTTCTTAACAAAATGTTAGAATCGCCCAATATACTTTGTAGAAGCTCCAAACCAAAGTTTTTGAAAAATCATGGCAGTTGTGATATCGTCATACATTGGGTATATCGCCTAGGCTGCCGTACCATTTTTTTTAACTTTTTGTTTCTACACTTTGGCAATCTATTAGCCTTCTCTAACAAATATAAACATTATAGCTTCAAGAGATTCAAAATTAAGATTGTGTAACCTCTTTTTTAAAGTTTTAATTGCGTAATTTCGTAGGAGTTAGAAAATATTATCCAGATTTGTTCACCCCACAATTTTATGTTACACGATTTGACAAAAGAACATTCTACCAACACTTATTTGTTTTTGTTGCATTTTATATTTAATCTCTATATTATGATATCATATAAAAATAATGCATTTTCATATTATAATATTTTTGTTTTCTTTATTTTGGTCATCAACAAAATGATATTTCTCAATTATTACTTGTTTGTAGGCATGGAAATTGTGGAAAGATAACAAGGCATTGGATCTAATGGATGCAAGGTTAAGTGAGAGTTGCAATAGAAATGAATTTATGAGGTGTGTTAACGTGGCTCTATTGTGCGTACAAGAGAGCTCAAGTGATCGCCCCACCATGCCAAATGTGGTATTCATGCTTGGAAATGAGACAACATTTTTGTCAAATCCCAAGCAACCAGCCTTTGTTTCATGGATTTCTCCTTCTATCTCTACCTCTCCCAATAAACCTTCATCATCAGTCAACAAGTTAACAACTACCTTAGTGCAAGGTCGATAATAAACACAAGTTTTTCTGGAAAAAAATTCTTATTATCCAAGTTGTGCGTTGTAAAAAAAAGAATCATACAAATATAAGACTCAAATTAATTGCTTCCACTCATGCTCAATATTATTTACAAAATTATAGTAATTTCTTCGTTTTTTAATTTACATGTTAAGTTTTGTCTGTCTCAAATATATTGAAACATTTTTTTCAAAATGAGTCTAAGTTCTTGTTTAGTGAAGATGCGCTTGGAGAGTGAAAAGATGAGAAAAAATTATAGAGAAATTATTACTAATTATTTCAGCAAGCTTTTCTCCACCTCCAAGCCAAGAGGGATGGTTTATAACAGTATTTCTCAAAAAGTTATTATACTGAGATGCATATAGTTTGCTGCTAGTCGAATTTACTAAGGATGAGGTTCAAGCTACTCTAAGATAGGAATTCTACTATGGCTTATCAGTTTCCTGCTTTGTTCGACCATAAATATTGGTCAATTGTTGAGCAAGATGCTACTGCTACTGCTACTTATAATTCTTAAAAATGATAGTGAAATTGGGGATTTGAGTGAAAGGCAAATTGCTTTCATCCCCAAAGTTGACAAGCCTGAGATGAATTGAGCAGTATAGGCCTATTAGTCTTGGTAATGTGGCCTATAATTTTTTTTTTTAAATATTTGGCCACGAGACCGAGATTTACTTTTCCTGAGGTGATATCCGAGTCACGGCATTTTTTTGGGACTGGTGCTGTATAGGGGTGTTCGCGGTGCGGGTGGTGCAGTTTTTAACTATTTTTTCAAACCAACCCGCACATGCGGTTTTTCCAATTTTCCAAACCGCACCCGCACCGCGATACTAAAAAACTGCAAAAACCGCACCGCAAAAAATAATGCGGTGCGGTGCGGTTTCTGCGATTTATGCGGTTTGAACTATCAAATTTTTTTTTGAAGTCATCACAAAATAATTAAACTATCATTAATATAATTATTCCAAAACACTTAAGAAAATACAACAAACTTGAGACTAATAAAAGTTATAACAACAACAATAAGTTAATAATCTTTTTAAAGTTTCAACAACACACCTAAATCAAAATAATAAACTTGAAACTAATTAAATTCCAACAACAATATAAATGTACAAACACAAACTTCTAACTCTAAATTTCAATACACATGTATGGGCTTGGGTTTGTTGCTAAGAAGAAAGGGTTTGTGAAGAGTTATGGATTTTGTCCTAAGATTTATGGGCTTGGGTTGGGCTCATATGTATGGGCTTAATTAAATAAATATAAAAATTAAAATTTTAAAACATGCGGTGCATTGCGGTTGGAATCGCGGTTTAATAATTTCAAACCGCAAACCGCACCGCACCGCGAAGAATTTCAAACCGCATTTTTTTGCAGTGTGGTGCGGTGCGGGCGGTTTTAGCGGTTTGATGTGCACCCCTAGTGCTGTATATTTCTTTAAAATAATTATTGAATATTTAAATAAAAGAATTATTATTCGCTCATAATTATGTTTTATTGATCTAGAAAAGATCATTTATTATTGGGTAAATACTATTTTGGACCCTGTGTTTTGCAAAAGTTACTAATTGGACCCTGTGTTTTGTTAAATGACAAAATGGATCATGTATTTTCTAAAATAGTACTAATATATAGGACCTTGAATTGATTTTTAAAGTTTAATTATAATCCGATCTAAAAGTGCTATGACAAAACTGTTTACATTTTTTGTATATGTTCATATTAGGAATTGTCTTCAAGTTGGTTGTATTAAAAAAAAATTGTCAAAAATTAAGCTCATGGTCCTATTTTTACCATTTTAGAAAATACAGGGTCCATTTTATCATTTAACAAAACAGAAGGTCCAATCTGTAACTTTTACAAAACATAGAGTCCGAAATAATATTTACCCTTTATTATTCAATATTGTACATACATAAGAATTTAACTCAAGAGAATAAAAGAAAAACTAATTATGTCAAACATTATTTTAGATATTTATTGGGAACGGGCCTATAAAATCAAGCTCTGAATAAGTAGAATTGAAATATAATTAATAAATTTTTTAACTTATTGATTCTTCGTGACTCCACTTTAGACTCGAAATTGCACTATTAAAAAATGCTCTATATGTTAGACTATATATAGTGTATGTAATATAGCATATACAATGATATGAAATGCGGAAAATAAACTGTAATCATATCAATAATATATGCAATGAAAGGATCGATGTACCTCCAGCCATTGATCTTTGAGCTTCAATCCCTGCGATAGCTTCAGTATTGGAGTTCGGGCTTCCTCGCTCTCTCAACTCTCTTTAGATGGAATTTGCTGAATGGATTCAGAATGAGTGAGGAGCTCGGGGACCGAGACCCTATATTTATAGGTGAGATACTCCATCAGTATCTTCGCCACATTAATTGTCAGAATATTTTGACAATTAATTCAGGAAATCAAATCAGGTAATGAATATAGAAATCTGACCATATATAGAATATTACATAATTGATTTTGTTCAGATTCAATGAATATAAAATATTCATTTATCATAAAATCAATTATTTATTTATTTCCTTAAATAGAAAATCATTTCCTTAATTAGAAAATAATTTCCATAAATAAAAATATTCTAATATTCTCCCACTTGGTCAGCATTTAAACTAAAATATTCAAACCCAACGTTCCTCATTATATAATAAACATACGAATCATAGCGACATGTCCTCATTATGAATCGAGTATTATCTTCCATGTATTACAATACATTTATTATATAACAATGTACTTTATGTGGCAATGTACTTAAGTGAATAAACCCTAAACCTTATGTTTATTCAGGTCCTCTGAAATTTTTCTCAAATGTAAAATTAAGATGCGCATAAATATGAGAAAAATCAAAATAAGAGTTTCATTAATAATAATTTTATTTGTACAAATTACATAAGGGAACCAAGTCCCATGTTCTCTACATGATCCTTGAATTTATGAGGTGGCAAGCCTTTTGTCATAGGATCGGCAATCATCAATTCAGTGCTAATGTGTTGAATGACCACTTTATTTTCCTTAACACGTTCTCTAATAGCTAAGTACTTAATGTCGATGTGCTTGCTTCGACTTCCACTTTTGTTGTTCTTAGCCATGAAAACAAGTCGAATTGTCACGAGAACATCTTTAGCGGCCTTGCAATGGAATCAACCACTCTAAGGCTCGAAATGAAACTCTTTAGCCATACACCATGTGATGTAGCCTCAAAACAAGAAACGAACTCGGCCTCCATAGTAGAAGTAGCTCAAAGTTTGTTTGTTACTCCTCCAGACACGGCTCCACCGGCAAACATAAACACGTAACCGGATGTAGATTTACGTGAATCGGTGCAACCGGCGAAATGCGAGTACGAGTAGCCAACTACTTCTAGATTGTCGGTTCGTTTGAACATCGGTTTGTAATCCTTAGTCCCCGAAGATACCTCATAACTTTCTTTGCGGCTTTCCGGTGGTCTATCCCGGGTTACTGCGAAATCTTCCTAACATTCCGACAGAATAAGCAATGTCGGGTCTTGTGCACACCTGAGCATACATTAGGCTTCCGACAGCAGAAGCATAAGGAATGTTCTTCATTTGTTCTCTTTCAAAATCATTCTTTGGGCACTGGCTCAAATTTAATTTATCACCCTTCATAATTGGAGCAACGCTCGGTGAACAATCTTTCATATGAAATCTTTCTAAAACTCTGTTGATGTAGGCTTCTTGAGATAAACCTAAGATACCTCGGTATCTATCTCTATGAATCTTAATGCCTATGACATAGGATGCTTCACCCATGTCTTTCATCTCAAAGTTCTTTGAAAGAAATTGTTTCACTTCACGTAGCAACCCTTTATCATTGGATGCAAGAAGAATATCGTCCACATATAAAACAAGAAAACAGATCTTACTCCCACTTTCCTTCAGGTATATGCATTGATCCATGACATTCTCTTCAAATCCAAAGGAAGAGATGACATCATGAAATTTTAAATACCATTGGCGGGATGCTTGTTTTAATCCATAGATGGACTTCTTGAGCTTGCATACCAAATCACGACCTTCACTAGAGGAGAATCCTTCTGGTTGTTTCATGTATACCTCCTCCTCTAGATCACCATTCAGAAAAGCAGTTTTTACATCCATCTGCTCCAGCTCTAAATCAAAATGAGCAACTAATGCCAAGATGACTTTGATACAGGAGAAAAAGTCTCCGTATAGTCAATTCCTTCCTCTTGAGTGAATCATTTAGCAACAAGTCTCGCTTTGTACCTCTCAGTGTTGCCTAATGAGTCTTTCTTAGATTTATAGACCCATTTACAGCCAATGGCTCTCGCCCCATTAGGCAACTTTACAAGTTCCCAGACTCTGTTGCACCTCATAGAATTCATTTCATCATCCATAGCATTGTACCACAATTTTGATTCTCTACTGTTCATAGCTTGTAAAAACGTTTCTGGATCATTTCCAATTCCAATATCAGATTCTAATAAATACACAACATAGTCTTTGTAAATCTTTGGTTTGATAGGTCTAGTAGATCTTCTTAAGACTTCACCAACAGGCTCTTGGGGAGCGACGGCGGGTTCGGCGGGTTGTTCAACGGTTGCGAGCAACTCTTGAACATTTTGATCTCTTTGGATTATCATTACCAACTTGTGGATCTTCAGTGATTGGTAATGGTTGTTCAACATTCGTTTGAACTACAGGAGTGTTAACCATTATCAATCTTGCTTTTGAAGTGGAAGGTTCTGAAGGATCTTTCTCAGGACCTAAGTCCTTTGATTGATCACTCCCACTGATCAAGGCATTCTCAAGAAATTTTGCATTCCTTGATTCCACAATTCTTGTGCTATGAGATGGACAATAAAACTTGTACCCTTTAGACTTTTCAGCGTACCCTATAAAGAATCCGCTTATGGTCCTTGGGTCCAATTTCTTCTCTTGTGGATTATATATTCTGACTTCAGATGGACATCCCCAAATGCGTACATGATTCAAACTTGGTTTCCAACCTTTCCATAATTCAAAAGGAGTTTTTGAGACTGCCTTTGTTGGAACTCGGTTTAATATGTACACGGATGTCTTTAATGCTTCAGTCCACAAGGATTTAGGAAGGTTAGAGTTGCTACTAAGCATACTCCGTACCATGTCCATTAATGTTCGGTTTCTTCTTTCTGCAACACCATTTTGCTCGGGTGTACCGGGCAAGGTGTAATGAGCAACAATCCCATTTTCTTCAAGAAACTTCGCAAATGCACCAGGTGCTTGTCCATCTTCTGTGTATCTACCATAATACTCACCTCCTCTATCTGATCTCACTATCTTAATTTGCTTGTTGCATTGTTTCTCTACTTCAGCTTTAAATATCTTAAAGACATCTAATGCTTCACTTTTATTATGAAGTAAGTAGATATACATGTAGCGTGAGTAATCATCTATGAATGAGATGAAGTATTTCTGACCATGTGACTCCATATCTGGACTACATATATCAGTATGTATGATTTCTAATATTTCAGAACGCCTATGAACACCAGTTTTGACAGACTTGGAGGTTTGCTTTCCCTTAATGCAATCCACACAAGTATCAAAGTCAGTAAAATCTAAGGTATTGAGTACCCCATCTTTTACCAATCTTTTAATTCTATCAATGGAGATATGTCCCAATCTCCGGTGCCACAATGTACAGGAATCCTCTTTTATAACACATCTTTTAGTGCCAGCGCGAACATGCATAACATTATTAGTGGTATTATTTTGTAAATTAAGGCAGTAAAGACCATCAGACAAAATACCATTTCCAACACATTCAGATTTATAATATAAATTGAATTTTTTGTCTGAAAATGTAAAGGAAAAACCAAAAGGTATAAGTCTTGAAACTGAAATCAAGTTTCTAGAGAAACTTGGTACATAAAAGGTCTTTTCTAACTTTAAAATAAAACCATTACTTAAAACTAAATTGCATGTTCCAATAGCTTCCACATGTGAGCCCATCTTGTTTCCAGATAAGATGCTTTGCTCACTTGCCACTGGCTTCCTTAGATTTTGAATATCTTGCAAGGAATTTGTTATGTGAATTGTTGAACCGGAATCAATCCACCATGTGTTAAGATTAACATTAGCCATATTAGATTCATAACATACTAAGGAAATTGGATTACCTTTGTCATCCATCCATTTCTTGAACCTTGCACTCCCTTTTCGCATGTCCCTTTTGTTTACAAAAGAAACATTTGATGGAATCTTTCTTTATGGCAGCCTTGGGAGCCATGGGCTTTTTCCCTTTGTTCTTCTTGAATGGCTTGCGTTTCTTAGGTTGAGTGGTCAGGTGAACACTTTCTCCTTGCTCCTGTAGGAGCCTGGCTTCCTCTTGAACACACATGGTCATCAATTCATTGATAGTCCATTTTTCTTTATGTGTGTTGTAGGAAATTTTGAAAGGCCCATATTGTGGAGGAAGATTGTGAAGGATGTAATGAACCAGGAAGGTATCAGGAATGATAACGTCGAGTTTCTTCAAATGAGCAGTGATGTCCCTCATTTTAGAAATATGTTCTCGAACTCCTTTAACACCGGTGAGTTTTGTGGACGAGAAATCTTGGATGAGGTTGATGAACAAAGATTTATCTGAAGTGTCAAACTGCTCATCCATAACTTTGATAAAGTCTTTCACCTTCTCAGGTGGCTCCACCGATCCACGCATTCCCATAGGAATTCTGGACATAATGAACATGATGCAAAGACGATTAGATTGCTCCCACTTTTAACGTAGTGCAATCTCAGCAGCAGTGCTAGTATCAGTGATAGCAGCTGGTTCATCTTTTCTTATTGCATAATTCATGTCAGTGCAAGCTAGGTGGAGAAGAACTCGTTCCTTCCAGATTTTGAAGTTGTCACTCCTAAGCTCAGGGATTTCACTAGTAATTTCAGCATATTTAGAGGTGGATGAAATAGCTGCAAGAATAGGATTACAAAAAATTTAGATGTTAAAAGAATTGAGGCTTTAATGAATTCATGTTTTACCAATGTAGAAACATGATGAAGATGAAAATTTTATTAAATCTAAAATTGCCTGTGGGCTAAATTTTAAATCTAATAAAATTGTATGAACTTTATGATAGATTTAATGAAATATTTAATTTAGATTAATGGAGGAATGAAATCTATCTTTAATTAAAATTTGTGATAACACTATTAATTCAAATCCTCATAACTCCCTGTGGGGTAAATTAAGAGAATTTAACTTAATATATTATCCTAATTAATTATAAAAATATAATAAAATCCTTGTGGGGTAAAATTATTATATCCAAATAATTAATTACAAGTTTTGTCCATTAAGGTGAATTTTAATTAATATATAATTTTATATAATTAAAGATGCTGTGGCTACTCCCTAATTATAAAAAATTATATTTTCACTTTAGACATTAGGTATTGGGCTCTACCTAAAAGTAATTTCGTTATTAACATAATAGACAATCACTGAGATTGGTGCTCCTAGTGTGGTCGTCCGAAGATCATTAAAAACCGTTCTAGATATGAGCATTTGTCCCAGGTTCATGTTTTCTTATGTCAAACCACAAAACTACTTACGTTTTATTCATATTTTATTCATTTTATAAAGTTTTATGAATATTTTATGAATAATTTTATGAAGTTTTATGAAACTTAATTGCTAAATAAAATATTCAATCTATCTTAATGTTTGAATATTTCTAAATATATCTAGCACTATAAAAGGAATTTATGTATAGCATTTAAATCATACAAATCCAAATTAATTGCATTAAACATAAATTTGTCAAATAAATACAAAATAATACAATTAATGTATGATTATTAATTAAATGCTAATTCCTTAATATGAAATTAATGGCAGATTTTTCAAAATTAATTTAGACAATAAATTGCAGAAATTTGGTAATATATAATTAAATGCACAAATTAGCACAATTTTTACATGCCTAAATAAATCATGTAATAAATTACCAAATTTAAACAAATTTCCATTTTCAATTTATACTATATATATGTATTAAACAAAAATGGAAAATTAACTAAATGCAATTTATTGACTAAATTAACACTGAAATGGGAAAATAATTCATATTCCAAATAAATAAAAATTTATAAAAAAATTCGGAATTTTTCCCCTTTTTTTTTTTTGAAAAATCCATACTGCCAAACGACATGTCGTTTTTGCAAAAAGCAAAACGACACGTCGTTTTTCCAAAATTTGAAGGGGCTGAAAATGCATGCAAACGACACGTCGTTTTTCCACAAGGGGAAAAACGACACGTCGTTTTTTATCTCTGAAGGGCTCCTATGAAGACGAAAAACGACATGTCATTTTTTCACAGTGTGAAAAACGACATGTCGTTTACTATAAACGACAGCTGAAATGAAGCCTTTCAAACGACACGTCGTTTTTGACAAACGACACGTCGTTTTTGGGAAAACGACACGTCGTTTTTGGGCAAACGACACGTCGTTTTTGGGCAAACGACACGTCGTTTTTGACAAACGACATGTCGTTTGCGTCGTCTTCTTCAGCCAAACCGGGTCGATTTTGACCCGTTTTTCTACACGCGGGTCCGTCGAACCTGACCCAAACCCGATCGGAAATTGTGTTTCCGACGACCAAAATGCGTGTTTTCAAATCTAAATGGTTCTAAATCAAATAATAAAGAGATCCACATAGATTTTATGCACAAAAACACGAAAAAATATATACTTTAATATCACGAAATTAATCGGGTCCGAAAAAGTTTTAACTGAAAATTTTTTCCATCTTTAAGTTTTTCAATGGATTTTCAATGCTTAGATCGATCTATAATACTATACGAATATAGTAATGTATATAGAATTCGAAATAAACACCGAAAAAATGAAAAACGGAAAAATTAAACTTGGACCGATCGTGTTTATATATATATATATGCATGTATATATCACATAAATGAAAATGAATATTATGGTTATTATTATGCGATAAAACATATATACATATAAATATACCGATAAAAATATATATATACTGTAGGAGGTACGTGTATGTGTTATATATATATATAAATTTATGAATAAATGTATATATGTATATGTGTATACGTATGAATTTTATATATATATGGGATTATATGAATATGAGTATATGTATATATACGAACTGAACATAACAAATATATATATATGAACAGTATATGTATGTATATATATATATGAAACTCAAATAAAATCAAGGCAGAGATAAATCCGCTCTGATACCAACTGTTAGACTATATATATAGTGTATGTAATATGCGGAAAATAAACTGTAATCATATCAATAATATATGCAATGAAAGGATCGATGTACCTCCAGCCATTGATCTTTGAGCTTCAATCCCTGCGATAGCTTCAGTATTGGAGTTCGGGCTTCCTCGCTCTCTCAACTCTCTTTAGATGGAATTTGCTGAATGGATTCAGAATGAGTGAGGAGCTCGGGGACCGAGACCCTATATTTATAGGTGAGATACTCCATCAGTATCTTCGCCACATTAATTGTCATAATATTTTGACAATTAATTCAGGAAATCAAATCAGGTAATGAATATAGAAATCTGACCATATATAGAATATTACATAATTGATTTTGTTCAGATTCAATGAATATAAAATATTCATTTATCAGAAAATCAATTATTTATTTATTTCCTTAAATAGAAAATCATTTCCTTAATTAGAAAATAATTTCCATAAATAAAAATATTCTAATATTATATACATAATATAAATACGCTATAAATTATTTATTATTTCAATCAATCATTCAACGATCGGTTTAAAAGGAATAGAGACTAAAATTACCATTTTATGCGACAATGTATTTTATCCTTGAATACTTAGTTCTTTGTAAATGTATTATATTAAACTAGTATAATTACAAAAATGAGATATCTATCATTTAACGCATTTAATCAACCTCAAAGAAAACTACTATTTTACTTCTAATATAGATGTTATAAATATCCATATCTATAATTAATACTCTCACTCAATTATACTATTGATTTCTCTAGATATAAGTGTAAGCTAGTTTGTAGGGTAAGCTGGTAACGAACAAGCCAAAAAACTTGAATAACACAATTAGCTTAAAGCATATAATCATATAGGATTCAGATCGAATTGATCTACGATCAACTAAGTTATATTGACTTAGAATAAATATAATAGTTAGTTTATAATATCTGTTCTATTTTTAATACTGGTCCAGTCGAATGTGAACCAATACAATCGATACAAATCTACTTTACCAATACTTTGAAAAAGACATACCACTTGTCATAGTGTAAGTATATACAACATTGTGGATTATCACATAGTGTATATCTAATACACTAATAAATTTTAGGAATAAATAAGTTTCCACCATATAATCACAATATATTTTTATTGTGATGACGTCATGTCACTCTAATTGTGAATAACTATATTTTAAAAATTTAATAAAATCTATATATAATACATAATATCATGTAAACATACATGTAAATCAAGTGATTGATAAATTTAAAATTTAATTTCTAAACTTTATTGAATTAAAATAATATATAAAATTAAATTTAAGTTTTAAAACTCAACAAATCTTATATTTTTGGAAGATAATTTTTCAAAACATTCTCTTCAAGTAAATGGTGACTTCTGCCAAGTCATCAATTTCCACAAGTTCAATATGTCATTTAAGAGATGATGCGGACAAGGAAGAGGAGAGTGTTGGTAGATACGTTTAGTGTTAAAATGTTTGATAATCATGGTTACTATATTGGCCTACCTTCTTTTATTGGAAGAAAGAAAAAGGATGCCTTCAAGACATATTAATAAAAGGTAATTTTCATTAAAAACAAGTAAATATATAATATTATAAAAAATGTGAAAAAAAAAGCATAATTATATAATTTTATACAATTTTATGAATATTTACAAATAAACATATATATTTACAATTTTAATTTGTTGTTTACTTCTAATTGATTTTCTAAAATAAATGCATAAAGCTAAATATGTAAATATAAAAGTTAATATTTATATTTTGATATATTATTAAAATAATATATTTACTAAATATACAAACATATTTATAAATTGGGCATTTTTTATTTTTACACTTCAAAACAGTTTTTTTTTTTTTCATTATTACAGAATTCTACATAGAAACTCTTATTGCAACTAGCGCTGCAACCACAATTGCAACAAAAAATCGTATAGAATTCCCTATTGCAACTAGCACTGCAACCACTTTAGAAACTCAAATCGTAAATTTGAAAAAAAAAAATTAAAAATATAGTATATGGGGTAATTCTCTAATTTTATTTATATTTTATAAACAATGCATATATATATATTTATTAAACATTTGATTAGTATTATTAATATTCATAATGCTACTATTAATCTAGTATGTTTATTATGATAATAAATATAATTTGTTTATTAAAATATCATACTAATTTTAAAAATGGAACACTTAAGTTTATTTATTTATTTGAATAAACACTTTAAATAACACTTATGTTTATTAGTTATTGAAAAATGTGTTTAAATAACACATAAGTTTATTTATTTATTTATTTGAATAAACACTTAAATAACACTTTTGTTTATTAGTTATTGAAAAATGTGTTTAAATAACACTTAAGTTTATTTATTTATTTAATTGAATAAACACTTTAAATAACACTTAAGTTTATTCATTTATTTATTTGAATAAACACTTTAAATAACACTTAGTGACCTTATATGTTTATATTATTATTGATAAAGTTTATTAATTATTAATCTAATATATTTGTTATGATAATATTTGTGATGATATGTTTTTTTTTACCAAGTGTGTGATAATATGTTGATATAATGTGTTTATTAAAATTTAAATATAAATTTATAAATAAAACATGTATGTTTATTATTTATTTTTACTATATATAATTTGTACATAAAATTTAAGATTATGTTTCTCATAGTTAATAAAATGTATGATAAATTCTAAATAATATTTTATGCACATATAATGTAATTAAGTACTATAATGTACATAAAATTATAAATTCCCCATTAATAAATATAAGATTTCTTTTATTTTCTGGCATATGCTCTTTAAGAGCGTCTCTTCATAGAAAGATTACCAAAGTTTGCTGCTAGTAACTTTGGACAACATCATTTGCTTTTACTGCTTGTTTTGCGATGGTAGATAACAGTCTCAGTCACCTTTTTGAGGAAACGGTTCAAGTCACCACAGATGATTTAACTTATAGATTGGATCCCAGAGAAATTGACACCCAAGAACCACTAGGAAAAGTCCTATTGGGAAAAATTATCTGCAAAGGCAAGCTCGGTCGAGCTGCCATCGCGGGTACACTCAAGATGGCTTGGTCCTCCTTCAAAGGGTGGAGTTGGAGGGAAGACGATAATGGTATTCTACATTTTACGTCTGCTTCTAAGGAGGATGCCTGGAATGTTCTTCATCGATGTGCGTGGATTATTTGTGGGGCACTTCTAGTGATCATGTCATGGCCATCTTGGCTTTCTCATTCGGAGGTGAAGTTCAATAAGTCTCCCATTTGGGTCGGGCTCAGTGGCATACCTCATTTCTACTGGAATAAATCCAATTTGGAAGAGCTTGTAGCAAAAGTCTCGCCTAACTATTAGCTCCCGAGATACATCGACTTTGAAAGTGGATCTTTTGGCATGGGGACTGTACGGTTTTGGGCAACCATTGATATTGATAAGCTCTTATTTTTCAGGTTTCTTTATGAAGAGAGAGGCCACTAAAGACATTTGGATGCATTATAAATACAAAAGCTACCTAAGTTGTGTCTAAATGTGGAATCATTTCCCATAAACAAAAAATCTGTTTCAAGCCACCAACGGTTATTAAGGACCCCAACAGAGCTTTTTTCCCTATGTTTGGCATTTGGATGAAGCATGAGGAGCCTGTGAGGTGGCCTTTCGCTCCTAATCTTCCTAAATGGTTTGAAGAATGGATCATCCAGAAGAGGCTGACTGTGGACCAAACTTTTAAACAACAAAGGAAATTAAGTAACTCTGTAAAGGTTGCAGACTCTTGGGAGGCTAAGGAATTACGGCGTCAACTCCTTGGAAAAAGATCGATGGATGGTTTAACATGTGGTGGAGGACTTGCCGGCCACGGATGAAGAGAAAGTTAGTTGTTTTTCGATGGTTTCCATCCCTGGCGTGGGAGAAGTTTGCCCTTTTGAGGATACTGCCACACTGGTGATTCGAAAAGCTTCTGTGAATAACCTACTCTCGGAGCCATCATCTGACCAACCTGAAAGGGACATTGCTTCAGGCTTACAGTAGAATCAAGAGAAGGAAAGAGGTTGTGAGACCAGTCCTCGGACAGTACCGGGATCATCAGATGTTCATTAGGACATAGTGCAGATGCCACAGACCACCATGAGTAAGAACGGTTAAGCTTCTTCCTCTTTGGTATCGAGTTCCTCTAACCAACATTCTGATGGGGCTAGTACTCACCTTTTTAATCGCTCGGTGGTCCCACCTTTCGGGACTAACATCACTTCTGTGGGCTTGGGCCCTTCTGGGATGGATCACTTGCATCAAAATTCTTACTCTAGTCTCCTTGGCAAGGTAATACCATCTCCTTTACAGGAATTATGGGCTAGGGGATATAAAACCCTTACTGGTATGGGCACTGTGGAAAAATATATGGGAGAATTGTCATTTTGTAATCCCATATTGGATATTGAGGACTTTAGATCCTTGGAACATGATTTCGGACCCAAAAAATGAAAGGCCCTAGATGGATTACTTGTTGGCCCAAGGCCCAATTAAAGCTTCGCTTTCACCTCAAAATTCCATGCAATAGAAACAGTTGACTTTTTCAGGAAAAGAAACGCATCCCACACCAAGTGTTGCTGAGTAGCAGTCGTTCCCTGTTCTGCCAGTGGACCTGACCTTTTCTCCGAGCTCCTTGGGAGCTACTTCTTCGAAGCGTAATAGAGGAAGACCACCCACATACAGTTCAGGCAATGCTACGGGTACAACGAATCCTCAAGATCTTTCTCCAAAGCCTAGGTGAATGGGGCGACCGTCTAAAGCATCTACCAATTGTGGCGTGAAGGCTCAACCTATTAAGAGGAAAACCAAGAGTTTACGAAACAACGACAGTCAACTATCCAAACCAATTGGGAGAACAACGTCTTTGATTTAACGGTTGATTTGAATAATCACTTCGTGATTGTTGAACGCACTCCCAAGCTGAAGTCGACTTGCTCTACACAGAAGGTTACTGAAGAGAAAGGAGAGAGGGAGAACTTTTGCAACCAGGTTTTTTGTTTTGGGGCTACGGGGACTTGCCCAAAAAAGTCCCCACAACTCAAATGAGGGTCGTGTCGTGGTTTCAGGAATGCAGCGACAATTCAAAAATTGAAAGATCTTATCCAAAAGTCGAATCCCGAAATCCTGGTCTTCTCTGAAGTCAGACTCACTTACGATAAGTTCACTTGTTTAATGTCCAAGATTTATTTCACTGGTTTGTTTTATGTGGCCCCGTTGGGTTCAGCAGGCGGTCTTGTTTTGTGTTGAAAATTAGGAGTCAATATTAGCATATGTGAACAATTATTTGCATGATATGATGTCGATTATGCAATTAGGACCATAATGAGATTGTCAGTTTATTAACTGCATTTGAGGCATATGGTAGCACCCTAATACCTTTATATGTGTATGTGATTTTAGTAAAATATGAGATATATATGGATGATAAAGGGGTAAAAAATTTACTCCTTAGGGTAAATTAGCATATTTATATATTTGTATGTGATTTTAGTGGAATATGAGATATATATGGATGATAGGGGGTAAAGATTATAAGAGATGTTTTCCAAAAGCTCTCAATACTTAATAAAAGTTATGGTGAATTAAGGAGACTCATAGAGAATATTCAATATTGAGGTATGTTTATTATTATTGAATGTACTAAATAAAATAACTGATTTTGGATATTTATGAATATTAATTGTATTTATTATTATTAATGATAAAATGCTGTTTGTGTTTAAATTTAACATCTCTTTCATCAAATTATTATACAAATAAAAAAGATGAGAAGAAGCAGATGTTGCTTCACGATAAGAAACCACCTAAAGTCCTAAGCCTATGTCAAATTCCTTCCCTCTATAGCAGATTAAGAAAAACATTTAAAACTAAGTGAAGGGACCACAATTCAAAAATCTTGATTTGAGATTTCGAAATTCTGGTAAGCTTGACTCTGATGGCTGGCCAGCTACCTTTAACTTTCTTTTACCAATAATTCAACTTAAGTCAATAAATCACCACTCAAACTATTTTCACCAATCCACAAGAAGCACAGCAGTCCATGTTTATATATTTACTAATTTTTCTAAACTTACAACTGTTTTGGACTCATTTAAATACAAGCCAAAGTTTTCACTTGGTAAATTTGAAAGGGAAATTTGAGTTTCTATGCATTTTTTATACCTAAATTAATTATCTAAACTAATACTTATAACTCTTTAAAAAATAGGACTACTTTTACCTAAACCCCAAAATACCCCCTCATTATTCTCAACCATTTCTCTCTCTTCCTCCTTTCTCTCTCAAATCAAACCCACCAAAACACACTGCCGATCCACCTCCCTTCCACCCAAAACCAACCATCGCAGAACGGCGAATGCCACCTCCGACCGAGATGCCGACGGAGAGCCAACCGAACCCACACCTCCACCACCTCCGACCCTCTCTGAAATCTGAAGAAAAAAAAAAAAAATTCTGAAACTTTTTTTTTTTTTTCCTGCGATTTGAGAGAGGGAAGAAGACAAAGGTCCGATGGTCGGACCTTGGGGGTCCGATGGTCGGACCCATCGGACCCCCAAGGTCCGACCATCGGACCTTTGAAATTTTTTTTTTTTTTTTTTTTTTCTCGCGATTTTGGAGAGAGAGGAAGAAAGGGTCTGATGGTCGGACCTTCGGTCCGATGGGTCCGATGGTCGGACCCATCGGACCGTAAGGTCCGACCGACTTTAATTTTTTTTTTTTTTTTTTTTCCTGCGATTTGAGAGAGAGGGGAAGAGAGAGGTCCGATGGTCGGACCTTGGGGTCCGATGGGTCCGATTGGTCGGACCCCATCGGACCCCATGGTCCGACCATCAGACCTGGGGTGTGGGATTATTGGGACCGGCTAGATAGAGAGAGAAAGAGAGATAGTTTTAGTTTGGGGGTATTTTTGGGGTTTTGAAAAAAAAGGTATAGTTTTTTTAGGGTTTTAATTATTGGTTTATAAATCAAATTTTTTGATTTTCTAAGCATAGAAAATCAAATTTCCCATTTGAAATAATACACTGAATGTATGTGGGGAATGTTAATTTTGTTAGCTTTATTTTTTCTAATACATGTTCAGACTGAGTAACGTATTGAATCAATTAAGTTAGTTTTGATAATATCAATGATGGCCTAGCTAGAATCTCATTAAAAATCCCAACCCCTATGTGATTTTAATTTGGCTCAGCTAGCTCTAATTATATGTATGTTGATTATAATATTATAAAAATTTTACTTTTAGTCATGAAAGCTATCCTTTTTTTCAGTTAAAAGCGTGTATGGTTGAGTGACTTTGAAAATCATGTCTATGCGGATCTATGCTCGACCCGACCCTTTGTTTATTCCCACTTTCAAGCTTCGTTTGGCTTTTATTGATTATTGAAATCTTCATTTCACTAATATAATATTCAATACTTGCGAGTGTCCTTGTCAACTGAAATATTTATGACCACAAACGACATTTGAATCAAATTATCCAATTAAGTCTAAGCAAATGTTAACGTCTTGTAAAAAATAAATTAGAATGTGGGGGCGCTTTGATAATGAAAAACAGCAAGGCTACCTTTTTATGCAGAGAAGAAAGTCTTGTGAATCCCTGCAGCGGGCTCAATGGAAAATTTAATTATTTAACGTTTTACTGTGCCACTGTTGATTAGACTTTAGAGGTTAAGAAGATTTTTTGGGCGGACACATAAAAATTCTAACACATTATGGTAAGCAAAAGAAGAAAGCAAACAAATATAATCATGTGTAGTTGGTCTCAAAATCATATTTTGCTTATCTTCTTTTTCTACTCATTCTTATTATACAATTCATTTTTGTGTTACTCAGCTGAAGATACCATAACACTTAAAAGTTTGCTCAGTGATGAGATAAAAGATTCTCTGGTTTCAGCAGGGGAGGTTTTTGAGCTGGGATTCTTCACTCCTAATGGAAGCTATGATAGTAGAAGGTATATTGGAATATGGTATTACAAGTCAAATCCACATACAGTTGTTTGGGTGGCCAATAGAGATAATCCTTTATCAGGTACTGGTGGAGTTTTCGCCATTTCTGATGATGGAAATCTCAAGGTTATGGATAAAAGTGGACAAACTTATTGGTCAACAAAGATTCCAAGTTCAACCCAGATGAATAGAGTGGTTAAGCTAATGGATTCTGGGAATTTGGTCTTGAGCAACATAGACCCTGAAGACAACTCAATGAGTGTTCTCTGGCAGAGTTTTGAAAATCCAACGGATACTTTTCTTCCAGGCATGATGTTGAGTGAAGATTTAGTATTAACTTCCTGGACAAGTAATGGTGATCCAGGATCAGGGAACTTTACATTTCAGCAAGATCAAGAGAAAACTAATCAGGTGATTATATTGAAAAGATCAGTAAAGTACTGGAATAGTGGAGTTTCAGGTAGATTTATTAGCCTCAATGAGATGCCTCCTGCTATGCTTTATTTGCTTTCTAACTTCACGTCAAAAACAGTTAGAAATGACTCAATTCCTTATCTCACAGCATCTTTATACAAGAACACAAGATTAGTTATGAGTGTTTCTGGTCAAATTCAGTATCTGAGGTGGGATTCTCAGATGATTTCGTCTCCAATTTGGGCGGAACCCAGAGACAAATGTAGTGTATACAATGCTTGTGGAAACTTTGGTAGCTGCAATAGTAAGAACAACTTGGTTTGTAAATGTTTGCCTGGTTTCAAGCCAATCTCACCAGAAAACGGGAACACTGGGGATTACTCAAAAGGGTGTGTTAGGAGGACAACTACATGTCAAAACAATTCGGAGATTGACACGTTCTTGGACCTCAAGATGATGAAAGTTGGAAATCCAGACTCTCAGTTCAATGCCAAGACTGAAGAGGAATGCAAAGTGGAGTGTCTCAATAATTGTCAGTGCCAAGCATACTTGTTTGAAGAAGCTGAGATGAGCCATGGCAGCTCAGCATGTTGGATATGGTCAGAGGAGCTCAACAATCTTCAGGAGGAGTATGCCACTGGCCGGAATCTCCATGTTCGTGTAGCAGTCACAGATATAGGTATGTCTTTTTTTCTGTTTGCATGAGATTATGACTTTTTAGAACTTCCGGGCTATTTGGATGTAATAACAATGGATGTAAAATAATTAGTTAACCAAAAGAGCCTAAGACATCAGTTTTGCTTAGTGAACATTCAGTTCTGCCTTCTCATGGCCTGAATTCCTGTCATGTCACACATCTTTCAAAAAATCTATTGGTGCAAATACTAAATGAAGTATCACTTTATATTTCTTGTTTCTCTGATGTCAAGGGATTTGGCTTTTGCAGAATTGACAGCCAGGAGTTGTGAAGTTTGTGGAACAAACCTGATCCCTTATCCCCTTAGCATTGACCCAAAATGTGGTGACCCCTTGTACTATAGTTTTCATTGCAACAATTCTAACGGCCAGGTTAGTTTCGAGACAAATAGTGGCACCTTCAGAGTCACAAGCATTAACCCCAATACACAGTCATTTTTTATCAGACTCGAAGATCTTGATAATTGTAAAGACAGTTTTAGTGAGAAGTTTCTCAAGCTCAACCAGTCATTGCCATTTACGATGAGGCGCGGCTGCAATGCAAACTTGGGGAATTTTAGTTCTGATATGATATCTAAACATGGAGTTGAAGTAGAAATTGCTTGGAAACAACCATTGGAGCCACCTTGTTCTTCATCAGTGGACTGTGAGAACTGGCCAAATTCAGCTTGCAATACTGCTCAAGATGGCAAGAATAGGTGCCTCTGCAATAAAAAATTTAAATGGGATAACTTGAACATGAAATGTAGAGGTATGATTCTGTTTATGTCTAGCTTTTTACTTGGAATGACATGAAATTTTGAGTTTCCCTTGGTAATTAACAGAACAAGAGTAATAAAATGAACAAGCATGTTTAATTCAATTTATGCAGGAAATGGCTACAACAAGACTATTAGGAGAGGAAAAATGAACTTTGCTTTGATCATTATTATTATTCTTATAACTATTGCTGTTGTAATTACTCTCTCAAGCACTATAATTTACATCTGCTGTTGGAGAAGAAAGCTGGTCAAAAGACAAGGTAACAAGAAAGCATAAGCCAACATATGGTAATTTAATGCTGATATGAATATTATATCACAACATCAAAACTTTAATCCATGCCATATACAGGTAGCAGAGGAAGCTATGACAAGAATGGGGTGCTTCAGTGGTATGACAGTGACAGAAGAGCTAAAAGCATGAATATTGATTCAGGCAGGTACAAGGAGGATGATACCAATGGAATAGAAGTACCATTTTTCGATTTGGAGAGCATACTCACTGCCACATCTTACTTCTCGAATGCGAATAAGCTTGGACAAGGAGGATTTGGACCTGTCTATAAAGTAATAAAATTATGTGACTGAAACTTAAGTATTATGAGTCACTTTCAACTAGATATTGTTAAACACATAGTTTATTTGGACTGTATTCAGGGTGAGCTTGCAGGAGGGCAAGAAATTGCAGTAAAGAGACTCTCAAGTAGTTCTGGACAAGGCCATGAGGAATTTAAGAATGAGGTTCTGCTAATTGCTAAACTTCAACATCGAAATCTGGTTAGACTTTTGGGTTATTGCATTGAAGGAGAAGAAAGAATGTTAGTTTATGAGTACATGGCTAACAAAAGCTTGGACTCTTTCATATTTGGTTAGTATCTATACATCATGTCCCTATTGTTTTCAACTACATTATCATTAATGAAACTAAATGTGTTCTTTCTTGAATGGCAAATAAACTCCTTAAAAGATCGAAAGTTGTGCATGTCATTAGACTGGGATATGCGCTTCAACATCATTCTGGGAATCGCTCGAGGCCTTCTCTATCTTCACTATGATTCCAGGTTAAGGATTATACATAGAGACCTAAAAACAAGCAACATTTTACTAGATCAAGAGATGAACCCCAAAATCTCAGATTTTGGTTTGGCAAGGATTTTCGGTGGTGATGAAACTGCAGCAAACACGAAAAGAGTAGTTGGAACATAGTAAGTTAACAATAATATCCTCTTCTTCACCAATAACTAAAATTGATCACAAATTCACTAATTCACATTCTTGCAGTGGCTACATGTCTCCAGAATATGCATTAGATGGACTATTTTCCCTCAAGTCCGATGTGTTCAGCTTCGGAGTTGTTGTGATTGAGATCATCAGTGGGAAAAGGAACACAGGATTTTTTGAGCCAGAACAAGCATTGAGTCTCCTAGGCTACGTGTGTATCTTTTCATGACCTTCACAGTTTACTCTCGTCTTTCATAATCATTAATTATATTAAATGGCATCTTTCTTTCAGGCATGGCATTTATGGAAAGAAGAGAAAGCATTGAACTTGATAGAAGAAACAGTTGTTGAAAGTTGCAAAAAAGAGGAGTACTTGAAGTGCTTTAACTTAGGTCTCTTATGTGTTCAAGAAGATCCGAGTGATCGTCCTACTATGTCTAACGTAGTTTTCATGCTTGGCAGTGAAACTGCAACCCTTCCAACCCCTAAACAGCCAGCCTTCGTCGTTAGGCGATGCCCTTCTAGCAAAGCCTCATCCTCAAGTAAACCAGAAACTTACTCTCACAATGAACTAACTGTTACATTAGAATATGGCAGATAGCAAAAGGGTTCTTCTGTTTCTTTATCTTTTTTCCATCAATTTTATTGGCGTTGAATTGAATTTGAGACCCTTTTCTTTTAAATTACTCATTGTAACATATCATAAACTTTGATCTTTTGATTGTGTACTCTGTTTTGTTCCTAAGTGCATACAAAAGCATTGCCAATGGATTTGGGGAATCAAAATCCTCTATTAAAAAGTGGTGTCCGTATTAAACTAATCTAATTCCAAATTAGAATCAAAAGTTGTTTTAGTACTTCACCTCAAGAGTTCTTCTACTTGGAACTTGAAAAACTCTTTTGTTTTCCTGATTAAGAGGAACTTGCAAAACTCAAAAGGGAACGTCAAAGTCTGATGCCAGCTTAATAGCTTGTAAGAAATTGTCAAGAGTCAAAACTATCACCTTAATCCTTTGTAAAATAATGAAATAAACATTATACGCTATCTCAAGGAGAAAAGAACGTTCGTCTTTATTTAATGAACTTCAAACAATATCAACGGAGGATCGTGAGTAAACGTCATTTTAAGCCTTAAAAAAGTGTAAGAGGTCTTGGGAAACATGACTCCCCCAAAAAATTTATATTAAATTTTATAATTTATAATTTTTCATGAGATTGTATAATTGTGTATGTGTTCACTGTTCACTTCAGGCAGGAATTAAAATATGAAAATAAAAAGTTTGACCTCAAGACTCAAAAATCATCAATAGACATTTTTGTCTTTCTTCTTCATGTTTCTACATTATCCCACCATTAAAAAATAAATATTTGTGAGAAGTAATATTAACTAATGTAATTATTTTGAAAGATGAGCTGCCTTTCTTTATTAAAAAAGAAACAAAGAAAACATGAATGTAGTGAAACTGACTCAAGATCACAAGTAAAAACAATTCAGCAAACGATTAACAAACAAAATATAAAGCATAATATAAAGATGAAAGAACAAAACACAGTGTTTTATCGTGGTTCAAGACAAGTTCAATGTGAACTTGCTCCTAATCTAGCTGAGTAATCCATCTTGGTATCCTTCAAAGTGGAAAGTTTATGGTGCAATCAATACACCCATGAGTAATGATTAGGAATCTCTCTTGAGTTTTATAACATATGCAATTTGATCATAATATATAATCATTGAAAATTTTCAATCAATTTAAAAAAAATTAATAATTAGACGTAATATATATGGATAATAAAATAATTTGTCCACCATAAAATATTATTTTAAACAATCAAATTTTACAATTTTAAAATAACAAATAATAAAATAATTTAAAAAAAAAAAAAAAAAAAAAAAGAATATTGGTGGAGATTTAGAAACCCCATTGTTTTTCTGTGATTTGCAAATTTAATAATTTTTAAAGAAAAATTTTCAAAAATATCTTTTTTTATGTTTTATTTACATTTTCACGGTCTAAAATTTTTATTTACTATAATACGCTTATAAAGTTTTAAAATTATAAAAATACACTTTGTTTAGCAAAAAGTAAGAAAATGGTTAACTCGAAAACTGATCTGGAGACGTGGACATCAATATTTGATACGTGGCACGAAGGAAAACATTCACGAAGTTAAGTTACTCAATTCATAGCAATCGACTTGGGAAAGGGTCCCCCCTGTGCCTAAGTTGACTTCGGGGACTCTAGAATAGATATTTGGATATCGCTAAGTTATTTCCAAGTCACCATCCTTCAGTATTCTGAGTAAGGGAGACAAGAAGAATTCAAGTTCGAAGTTTGGAAATTGAAAGGAGTCGAAATAAACCACGAGAAGTCAACCTAGGCGCCTAGGGTTTCACCCAGCGCTTGGGTTGACAACCTGGCTAGGGTTTCAGTTTTCGGCATCGTTTTAGTGAAGATGACTCAAACTTTGCACTTAGACATGAATTAGACATGTCACGAACATATTTGAGGCATTAGAATCAAATTCGAAGAAATTTCAAACTTGAGCACTTAAGTGCATAAGGTGCCTAGGGACCAAGTGCACCCAGCACCCAGGTTAACATTTTACCAACTGGAGCGCCTCCAATCACCAAACTAGAGATTATTTTTTGGGCATTTTCTTTGTCTTCATCCAAAATGAGGAAACAAGTGCTCTTAGGAAACAAACAGACCAACCTGGAGGGCAAACAAGGCACCCAACGTCTAGGTTGACCTGGCACTAGGCACCCAGCACCTAGGTTGACATTTTGTCAATCTAGGCAACTTCCATCATTAATTCCAACAAAGTACTCTGAGCATATTCTTAGTTTTCATCAAAAATTAAGATACAAGTTCTCACGAGAGTCAAACATAGCCATTTGGGGGCAAAAAAGGGGACCCAGCGCCCAGGTTGACCTGGTGCTAGGCCCCTACGCCCAAGTTAACATATTTATCAACATGGGTCTTTTCCAAGGAGTTTTTTTGAAAAGTGTTCCAAGCAATTTTTCCATCATAAAAAATAATGAAGATAAGGGTAAATTCGAGGAGAAAACTGGAATCCTGAACGGCCAAGAATTGAGCCCATCCCCTAGGTTGGCATTCAACGTGGTGTGTTGGTTTTTGTCACTCATATGCAAATTTCGCTCTAGGAATTCAACCTGGTGTGTTGGTTTTTTATAGTACACACCTTAAAAAAGTCATTGCGGTACATTGTTTTTTGTTTTGATATTTAGGAGATTTTTTTAGTCAATTTTTTCTTCTATAATTGTGTACGTTGTCGTTATCTAAAATTATTTATAATTTTTTATAAAATTCTAAATAGTTTAAGATAATAAAAATAAAAGTTAAATATTTTATTGCACGTGTGATTGTTTTTCACATTGTAAGCAGCTATTGAGCTTTTATTTCAACATGGTAAATTATTATTTTTTTAAAAAAAAAGAAATATATACGCTATCATCAAGGTTGGCCTAAACATTAGGCCGCTTGGGCCACTATACAAAGACCATATAAGACCCATTTTTTTCTTTCTTTATATTTATATATATAAATATATATATATATATATATATATATATATAAATAAAACATCTGAGCTAAAAAAACGACAAATGATAATAGAACTTTTTGTGCCCCCAAAACATTATAGATGGCCACACATGTTCTAGAATGTACATTTTCTTTTTTATAAAAACTAGGAAAATTTACATCTTATACTGTATTTTTGCCAAATGTTATATTTTTATTGTACACTGGTATAAATAACATTTATACTGTGTACATAACTACATATAACTTTTATACTGATTTTTTTTTTTAATTTCTTTTATATAAACTTGTTACTTCATGCACGTTTTTTTTTCCCTTATCAATCACACGTTACCTTCATTTGGCATTTCATCATTTTATTTTTCTTATATTTTTTTATCATCATCTTCATCATTAAGCTCTTCATCTCTCTCCTCTGTTCATCTTCTTCTTCTTCACGTTCTTCTTTATTTTTTTTTTAAATTTTTTTTTGTGTTTACAAATCTATACTTTTTTTTTTATGTTTACAAATCTATACTTCTTTATTGTTCTTTTGTATTTACAAATTCATATGGTTATTTATGAGTATATTAGTTTTTTTTTTTCCTTTTTTTTTCTTTCTATTTTTCTATTATCTTTCCCTGTTCATCATCTTCTTCTTCGTTTTTTTCCTTATTTTTCCTAAGTCTACAACATTAGCTAAATAAAAGCTAACTCTCTCTTTTTTTGTAGTAGGTAACCAAAAAAAAAAAAAAAAAGAGCATGTGAAGTAAGAGGAAGAAGAAGAAGATTTGGGAAAGATAAGAGTTTGGTTTTTTTATTCCGATTTTCTAGAACTTAGCTTGCAAATATAGTGTCTATTGCATCTAGTGTTGAGGTTGTACATAAGATAGTTTTTTTAATCACTTTTTTTCTTTTGTTTTTATATTTATTTTAGTGTTGTTTTACGGTTGTTGCCATGATTTATTTATTTGACGTCGATTTTACTGTTTTCGCTCTATCTCTCCAGAATTAATGATTGTTTTTTTGAGCGTTTTCGTGTTGCTGTAGTGATTCTGTCCGTGGGTGTATAAGATGGAGGTTATAAATATATTTCTTCTTCATTCTCTTTGGCTAATTTTGTGATTTTCTATTCTGGTTCTCCTATAAATATATTTGACGAGCTCATGACAAAAGAGTTTTGAGGTGTGTGCTTCTTTTATGTTTATCTAAGTGATTATATCTGCTTTATTGTTTTACATTTATTTTTGTATTGTTTTAGTAATTTTCTTATTCTGATATTTCAGGATTGGACTTGTAAATATAGCTACTATTGCATTTGGTGTTGAGGCTGTACAAAAAATTGTTAGTTTTTTTAATCTTTTTTTCCTTTTTTTTTTTTGATTTATTAGTGTTGTTTTACAATTGTTTTCCCATGATTATTTATATGAGGTCGATTTTATTATTTTTTGCTCAACCTCACCAGAATTAATGGTTATTTTCTAGCTCTTTTGGTGTATACTGTGGTGGTTCTGGTTGTGGGTGTCGAAGATTAAAAGCTCATATTTTTTTTTTAGTGTTTACAGTATAAAAGAAAAGAAAAAAAAAAAGACAGTATAAATATAATTTCTGTCGTGTGACAATACGTACAATTAAAATATTTTATCCAAAATGCACCACTTTTGCAAAAACCACTAAAAATTAAGTCAATTTATGTCTTTAGCTTAACCTTCTTTTATATTTTTTCTTTTTATTTATTTTATTTTGTATTTGTTTCTCTTCTAATATAAAAGACCCAATTTTTATTGAGGAAATTATATTATATATCCTCTTTACTTTATATGTTTTAATTTTTACCTTCATTTTTATATTCTTCAAAATATACATATTTTTATAGATGATGTCTCCATTATACATTTAGGTTAATGTGAATTATGTGTTAGAGTTAAGTAAAGGATGATGGTGTATTGAGCAATCCACTCACAAAGGTAGATATATTTTAATAAAATATTGTAACGTCCCGCTTCAAGTCTCTATTGTCCCAGGCCAAGCACGCTTAACCGTGAAGTTCTTTTGTGATGGGCTACCGAAAAATAAGATACACCTTGTTGATATAGGTAGTACCAATGAATCTATTTAAGCCTTCTTCAACTGTGTAGTCCCACAGTTTCCCTTTACGGATCAGTGACGGTCACAAATATAATTTAAAAGTATTTTTGATTAATAAATAAATAAATAAATAAAAAGATATTCCTCAATTTATTTCATTTTTATTTTTATCAATAACTAAATTTCTTTTCTGTATAGCGGAACAAATACGGGTGTGTGTCGAAACAACATTTAAGGTGGTGTTGTACAAATTTTTTTCAAAAATATAACCAACCAATACTAATCTAATGAGAAGTTGGACATTTGCTACTTTTGGTGAAGAAAAAAAGTACTTAATTTCAATAAATGCAATAATATTGTAACCATAATTTTCCTTTAAAAATATGAGTATTAATAGTGAGTCAAATGGGGGACCAACCAAATGATTTCATAGGAAAGTCCCAATCAATTGAATCATGACATGTGTCCGTCACTGCTGATATCATAATAAACTATTCAACGTGTAAGGTCAAAAAGCGAATACAGTGTTTGAGTATTTTGATCTCATCTTAATACCCATACATACCATACGCGGCTAAGATACATACACAACACAACACCTGCGTGAGAAGAATCCTACGCCAACTTTAAGCCTATTATGTTCATACGTCATACCATATATCATCAATTATTTTTCTTTTCTACAAAAATGTTATTTGAAGAAATCCTAAATCAACCGACATATATCTTTTTTTTTCCTCCTTTCTTCACTCGGTCATAATTTTTTTTAATTAAATTTGAAAAACTACTTCATAGAAAATAGGCTAAAAATTGAATAGCAATTTTGACCACAGTATATAGATACACGATTTTCTTGATGCTTAACTGAGATTTTAGACTAGATCACGAATTATGAAAATTATAATTCATGCATTTGGATGCAATTATGAGTGTTAAACCAACTTTATCCAAAACAATTATAAAATTTAAAAGACATAATAAACTATTATCCCGTGCGAAGTTTCTCGTCTATAATAAAGAGTCCTTAGGAAGTTTCGAAATGTTCCAAGAAAGGTGGCTTAAGACGGCAAATTGATTAAATTATGTGTATTTTGCTATGATATACAGAAAGAATTATTTAAAAAGAAAATAAATTAGTATAATGTTAGCTTACATGTGGACAAGGTCAAACCTGTAATTTGCAAACCCAAAACCCAAGAGAGGTGCAGGTCAAGATGAAATGCTTATGGAAAGTATAGAGGAAACTGAAAATTGACTATTATTTAATAAATATTCTTCAAAATTATATGGCTGTCTTTTTAAAAAAAGGCCAAACAAATTCAACCATAGAGGAAAATTTACCTTCATCAAGAGCATCTCCAACACATTATGACGATGATTTGTTCTTCAAAGCATATAATAGTACCATCAAAAATAAAAATTGAAAATTAAGAATTTTGACCCTATCAACTTGGTAATTTGACAATTTAATATTACTCTTTTAGCATTGCAGATAATATGCTACAATATTTTATATATATAAACATCACTTATTTTATAGTATTTAAATCATACCGTATGTGCAATGTTACATAAAATATTTGGTAATTTTTGGACAATATCCCTTGATTCCCTTCTTCATAAAGTTTACTTTTTTTTTCAAAAAAAAAAAAAAAAAAACAGAGTAAGAAAACTAGTCGAGAAAATGACGAAAATGCCCCTTACATACTTCTACGAAACATAGAGGCAACTGCAGACTCTTTCTTTCAGAGGAATCATCGAGGCCGACCAGCAATTAATTGCTTGTTCCATTGCTGTCATCCATCGAGAGACCATTCCCTTCCTCCTTCGAAGAACCCCTCTTTCTCTCTCTAACCCCTCTCTCTTTCTATATACATATATATATATACACCCCTCTCCTCCTTTCCCTCACATCAATCAACAACTTCTCTTTCTCTTTCTCTAAAAACAATTTCAAGAACAGTAACAACAATGACCAATGGAATTGGAAAAAGCAGGGCTTTCTCTGAGTTTGAAGATTTGTTGCCTGTAATGGCCGATAAATTAGGGGGAGAAGGGCTTATTAAAGAACTCTGTAATGGATTCGAGCTGCTGATGGACAAGGAAAAGGGGTTGATCACGTTGGAGAGCTTGAGGTCAAACGCTGCCGTTTTGGGTCTGCAAAATATGAGAGAAGATGAGCTTGTGAGTATGGTTAGAGAAGGTGATTTGGATGGTGATGGAGCTCTTAACCAGATGGAGTTCTGCGTTTTGATGTTCAGATTAAGCCCTGATCTTATGGAAGAATCTTGGTTGTGGCTCGAAGATGTTCTCCAAGATGAGCTCACTAATACTAAAAGATCTTAACTTTTTTTTTTTTTTATCTTTTCTGAAAGTTTAAAGTAGAAAACATTTTTTTTGAATGATTTTGATTGGCATTGAATAAAAAAATTACCATTTATTGTACATTCGTTTTGATTGCAATGCCCGTTGTTTATAATGAAGAAGAACATTCTTTCCATCATGATTAACTGTTCTCAATATGAATTTGAAAGGAAATTTGATGTTATTATTCATTGAATTAATTAGTCCCAAGCTATATATTTAATTTATTTTCTTAAATTAATGAATCTCAAATCACTTGATCAAACATGCAAAGCACTTATGAATTGATTAGATTCTTTCTTTATTTCCAAATATACCTTTAAGAAATCACATACTCAATTTTGTAATTGCAACAATTGTAGATTGAATATTGATTGAAATACTAGAATTATTTTACATGTATATATATACTAGGTTACGTCATAGGAGGGTGCGTGTGTGTTGGAGGTCCTGGGTTCGAGTTCCAAATTATGCAATGTAATATATAAAAGCTTGAATAAAAAAAGAAAAGGTTATGCTATATGGGTATACTTAATTTTTTTTAAATTAGATTTAATTAAGTAATTTTAAGTGCATATGTTTAATTTTTTTAATTAGATAATGTATATTTTTTTAAGATAGGGTTTGAGATTTTAATATTTAAGGATTTATTTTAGCTGTTACAACTATATTAGTATACCCTTTAAATGTGATTATATACATAAATATGTATAATAAAACCCAAGTAAAGTGAGATATAATGGTGAATCGTTGTGTGCCCGTTGAAGTGTCTCTTGTTTTAGTTCAAAATTAAACTAACAAATTTAAAAATATGGTTAAAAAAAATTACAATATCTCAAGTATAATTTAAAAAAAAAAAAAAAACTCTCATCAATACTATAGTAAAATGTTTGTCCTGGTATATTTTTGTTATTTTCTAAATTTTTAATGGCGAATTTATTCATATTAAATCATAAATAGACATGTAGATAGAGTTACGTATGTGAAAACATTATTTTGATTTTTAATGTTTCACAAAAGTTGCATTACAGTTGCATAAACATTTTAGTTATTTCGTCTGATTGAAACCTTCGTCTGATGCAACCTTCGGCCAACCACCTAGCAACTACCCAGAAACTTCTGTCTGATTGAAACTTTCGTCTGATGCAACCTTCGGCCAACCACCTTGCAACCATCGTCTGATTGAAACCCTCGTCTGATGCAACCACCGTGCAACCACACAGCAACCACCCTGCAACCATCATCTGATTGTGTAAGTGATAGTGTAAGTGGTATTTTTGTAATTAAAATCACATAAAAGGTATAAATGTTTGTCCTTACCTTATGAAAGTATTTTTGTAAATAATGTGTCAATTTATATTTTCTATGTAATAATTCCTTAATTAAATTATATATAATTATTCAAATAAATAAATATCTATAATCGAATTTGATTAGTAATATTTATGAAAGAATCTCTCAACCACTTGAGAGATCTCAACAACTTTGAAAAATTTATAACTACTTTTCAAATTAAAACATTTATTTGATTGAATTAATTAAATAATTAATTTACCCAAAAAGACAAATATGCATAGGGATAGGTGCCTACCCTTGTCTGTTTAGGACAAAGATAGTGTCTTTTGTCTTGACAGATATTATCTTTTCCCCATTTAATTAATTTTTTTAGAAAAATAAATAATTACTATTTTTGCAATTTAAAATGACATTATACTACTCTTTATACTTACCCTTGACAGTGTTTCAAGGTGGCGATTCGGGGATCATAGACCTATAATTCTAAGCTCCAATAAACTAAATTATTTATTGAGCCTCATCAATCAAATAATTCTTGTTTATTAATTCCATGATTACTCTACTAAAAATATAGAATTGAACTCTTAGTAATATTATAGAATTATATTTACTGAGTTTTACTCCAGAGTGTTTATTGATATAATCAATTCTAGTGATTAGCCCTCCATGTGTTGGTTCGTAATTAGTTTTCGTCAAAATACTATTTGATCCTTCTAATTGCTTCATTATCCTTTAATACCATTAATTCACTAGTGGAAGTATAATTAGATCCCATCTAAATTTGTGCACAACATTCTAGTTCTAGAATTAACACTTAAAGGAAACCAGCATTAGATCCGTTAAGAAAGTTATGATTCTATAATTTTAGATCATGTTCCCAGCCATTCGCATTATTAGATTTCCAAAATAAAAGTTGTAAGAATCATCTTCTCTGAGAAAATTTAACGAGTGAATCAAAAAAACTAATAACATGGACATGAGTTCATGATTACTCAAGATTTAAGCCGATCTACTATTGATCACCGTTATGATATGAATTAGATCTTTATAGTAAACAACATGTTAATAAAAATACTTTTATTCATATCGGTTATTGTCATATATAATCTCTATTATATATAATGTCTTTGCTTTGATGTCATACTACATCTGTAATCCGAATCAAGATTACTTGCATCGAAGAATAGGCATTAGTGAACCATACTAGCAACCATTAATTAAAGATTCCATACTTTAATATATTGCTGATTTTTTTATTCATAGCTAAGTGGTTTTAGTTTTCTGTACAACTACAAGCCACAACGTCATATATTAATAAAGAATTTTTTGATATTTAATATAAATTATTCAATAATAAATATTAATAATTTAACATTCATGCATATATCAAAATGTTCAACTCTTTATTAATAATCAAAAATTTCTTTACAGGCTTTTCAGGGCATAAATCCTAACAGAAGCCCCAAATATTTAATATTTTCATCCGGCTCATTAATACCAAGGAAATCTCTTATCCCTCTTTTCATCACTTCCAAAGTATTCTTGCTGAAAAAAATGAAAGTTTGAGCTTGTTGACTTTTTGTCCTAACTAGGTGCAAAAATTCTCCAAATAATGCCACAAACCTTTAGCTTCCGTTAAATTGGCTTCTCCTACAAGGATAAGATCATCTGTAAAAAAGATATGAGAAAAGATCGAACCTCCCTTGCTAAGTCTAATACCTTTTATGGCTCCAATATCGAGGGCTTCCTCTAAAAGTCTAGAAAAAATTTCTGCAGCCCATATAAAAAGATAAGGTGATAGGGGATCACCTTTGCGGATGCCACAAGAGGGATTAATTCTCCCTACATGGCCTCCATTGAGACAAACATTAAGAGTGGTAGTAGAGATACAATGTGTGATCCAATTGTGAAAAATCTTTGGGGCCCAAAACTATTTAAAACAAAATCAATGAACCGCCAACTCATCTTATCATACGCCTTCACAAGATCGATCTTAATGGAAAAGAAATCTTCTTTACCTTTTTTCCTCTTGGAGGAGTGAATAACTTCTTGGACAATCACATTGTTATCTTGTATGTTTTGGCGAGGAACGAAAGCTGCTTGAGTCAAGCAAATCATTCTAGGTAAGATTGGCTTGATTCTAATTGCAATGATCTTAGAGATGACATTGTAGAGAGAAATGGGCCTAAATTGACTAACTCTCTAGGGGTTCTTGACTTTAGGAATGAGCACCAAATCGGTAGCATTAACGCTCTTGTGCATAGATCCAGACCTAAAGAAATTAGACATTGTATCAAAAATTTACCACCCACCAAATCCCAGTAATGCTTGAAAAAGAGAACTGACATCCCATTCTGTAATATCCCAGAAAATAAATAATGTTTAAATAGACATATTTTATCAAATATGTAATTACTTTGGAAACGAAGTAAGATTATGATCTTACTTAGGTAAATTGTTGAGAAATTATTTAATGAAATACGATATTTTTGGGCCCGACAATTGTGAGAATTTAGCGATGTGGTTAGTAATGTCACAACATTAATGAAAGAATTATTTTGAGAACATCCCGGATTAAGTTAAAATTTTATTAGAATGTCGGGTTGGTGAATTAGTGAAATTACCAAAATGCCCCTAGGGTTTTTTTTAAAAAAAAAAATTAAGGAAGAGGGATAGATTAGTAAATTCATGGTGCTTTTACTTTTATTTTTAGCTGCCTATTATTTTTTTAAAAAATAATAATAAAAATAAAAATACAAACCCTTATTTAAGGAAGTTTTCTTCCAAAGCAAGAAAACCATTTCATAACATCAAGCTCTTCTTTTCTCCTTCCGTCGAACCCTAGAAGCAGCTGGGAACCAAGTGAAATTCATCTTATTTCAACCATTCTTGAGCTAATCTTAGCCCTAGAAGCTAGCTAAGTGGAGGTATGATCTTTCTACACTTCTCTTGATTTGTTTTCTTGAGTTTAGTTTAGGTTTTGGTGGAAGTTTCAATGAATTCTGAGCTGGGGTATAAACTGAGGGTAAGGTGGGTTCTTAGGGTTGAAATGGAACTTGTTTGAATGAAATTTGAGTGAAGTTAGGGGCTGTTTAATTGAATTGGTGTTGAAAGTGATGTTTAGTGTAAATTTTCATGTGAGATAATGATTTTGAGTTAAATGGTGAATTGTGATTAAATGATGTGTTGGATATGTTGTACTCGGTATATTGAACTGTTCTGGAAATGCAATTTAGGTCTGTAATGGTTTTGGTTCGAGCTGGGGAAGAAAACCTAGAATTTTTCTCGGTTCGACGACAGAACCGGCCGACCGGTTGGTTCGGTGTACCGTAACCGGCCGACCTAAGCATAAAGAAAGGAAAATTTCTCGGGTTTTCTCCGAACCCTGTTTTGACTCGGGGTTGAACCTAGTACCTGCCTTTGAATGTTTTTGAGTTATTTGAGTTATTTTAAAGTTGGTTAAGGCTAAGTCTAATCGGTTTTAAATTAGGGTTTTAATCCGGAAAATATCAAGTTAAGGTATTCATTTGAGTTTTAATTGTCGTGACATAGGATCAGGATCGCCTAGCTTGTTTTCCACTCAGGTCGGCCCATACTCTTGACTTCTAAACTAAGGTAAGAAAAGTGGTAAGCACTGTATGTGGTAAAAGATTAACAATTGAATGGAAGTGGCCTTGATTATTATCAAGACTTTAATTAAATATTTATTAAGCCTAGGTTATGACCTAGGGTTGGAAACGGTTATTACCGTTACGAGTAATTACTCTTGAAACCGCGGTTAGGTTTCTTACTTATCGTTTACTTAATCGAGCCACGATAGTGACATATTCAGCTCGTGGGTGACGAGTGGTAAAGGGGTACTTTATTAAGTACCAAGAATGTGTAGTTTTTAAAGGAATGCTTTATGATATTGTGTAATGAGTAAACATAATGACATGAGATTAAATTGATAATCATTTTCTTTCAGTTATTGTTATGGTCACTTTTCTTGCTGAGTCTTTGTGACGCACGGGTGCTTTATGGTGCAGGTAAAGGGAAGGCAAAGGTTGAGCAACCATGAGTTTGTGGTCGCAGCAGCAATGTACATACCAGCCGCAGTGGCACGGCCTAGTAAACAGGATGCTCTATTTTGATTGTATTTTGGAAATGTAAAGTTTACGTTGTAAAATACTTTGGAACCAGTTTGTAAATATTTTGAAAATAGGGGGACCCCGTAGTCTATATCACTTATCTTTTGTTAAACAGTTTTAAAAGTTGAATTTTAATTATCAAAGTTTAATTACCCACACTTTTCAGTATAATTACATATTATATAAATCAGAGAATTTTATTAAATTGCACACACGTGGCGTCCCTGTTGGACAGGGCGTTACACATCCGATCCAGGGGCTTTGTTTCTTCCCATGGTAAAAAGACTCTTTCTTATTTCATCATCATTCAGAAGCTTGACAAGGTCTTCTTGCTCCTCAATAGAAAGACGGTCTTGATCTTGAATGAGGCCATCAAAGTTGGGCACTTGAACTGAATTATTTCTCGAAAAAATTCTACTCCAGAAATCAGTGAATTCTTTCCCAATTAAGTCATACCTAGTCACCTAAACATCATTCCTATCCAAAATACTTTCAATGACATTACATCTTCCTCTAAATGGTAGTAGTCAAAATAAAGAATTCGGAACATCTACCCCCATCTTTAAGCCACAAGATACGGGCTCGTTGTTTCCAATAAAGAGCTTTCCTTTCCATAGCTTGATTGAGGGAATTACGAATCTCACACTCCTTCCAATCTCTAGTACCCATAGGCAACGTTTACAAGTGATTAAGCTTCTATTCCTAGTAAATAATAATAGGCCCTCTACTCCATTCCTTGAGTGAGGGAAACTTTAGTTCCTCTTCCTGAGTGCAATGCAATATGTGGTCTGCGAGAGTAACGTGTGGATTACACACAAACTCTGATAAAGAACCACATATAGTGATTATGCAAAAAAAGTTCCCATAAAAAATAGTAATACAGTAGAACCTCTATTTAAGAATACTCTATTCAAGAATAACCTCTAATTTGTTATAAAAAAATCAAGTCCCGATTTGGGCCAGTTATAAATAAGAATAACCTCTAAATTGTAATTAGTTATACATTTTTTAAGTCCCGTATTAACAAAGTATACCTCTATATAAGAATAATTACATCTTAATAAAATATATACATGTATTTTGTAAATTTATTTATGTAAAATTAATAATTTTATTTTAAATTATGATACATGTATGAAATTATATTTACTTTAAAATATTTCTATTATGATATAGTATTAATGATTGTTTATTGTTATTATTGTTACATTGATATTTTTTGATTTTTTTAATTTTTGTTTCTAGTGTAACTCTATTTAGTTATAACCTCCCAATTAGAATATAATTTAGTTGGTCCCAAGTGTATTCTTGGATAGAGGTTCTACTGTATATAGAAATACCTGTATTCACTAATCTAACACTACTTTGTACATTAGACGCCATAATAAATATACACAGTTAAAATGTCATTTTTATCTAACTTGTAAATAAGAAGAAATTACAAATTTTATGGTTTTTTATACAATCTTTGTAATAAAATGCTTTTTTTTTTTTTTTTTTTTTAAAAAAAAAAAGGAAAAGTTCAATAAAAAGTAGAAAAAAATATGGAAAAAAACATGTAAGGGTTACCCTTAGGTAATTAGAGAAGTAACCAATTACCTTATATTATATTTTGTACATTTTTTTTAACTATTTTTCAAATTTGAAAAAAAAAATCACATTTTCAAAAACTTGTACCTTAAAAACCATAAAAATTACATATTACAAATTTTACAAGTTTTTATACAATTTGTGCAAAATATGGTTCTTTAAAAAAATAAAGAATTATTTTATGGGAAAAATTTGAGAAAAAATTTAAAACTATGATAAAAACATGTAAGGGTAATCTTATACTGTTTTCTTTATTTTTTGTTTAATTTTTCCATAAAATATTTTTTTTTTTAAAAAAAAAAACAATATTTTTGCAGACTTGTACTTTAAAACTCATTGAAATAAAAATTGGAATATTTACACAAAATATTATTTTTTGTAAAATTTTTACATTTTTAGATTTAAAGATTTTTTTTTATTTTATCTTTTTACTGTGTTTATAAAAATAAGATGAAAACAATAAGAAAACCACATAAAAGTAATAAAAAAATAACATTCAAATAACAACAAAAAAAAAAATGAACAATAAATTAACAAGAGTACAACATAAGGAAATATCAAAAGACTATATTTTCTGTAATTAAAATCTTAAAAATATTTAGAATTCAGTACAAACTTATTTTTGTAATTTTTATATATTTGTAAAATAATCTCATTAAAATTCCCTATTTCATGTAATTTCCCTTAATTTGTATTGGCCCATTTTCAACCATTCATTTCGCCGAAAAGCCTGCGTGGGTGTGCGTATGATTTGGTAACCAAAACCAGCCACACGAAGGCCCAAGAAAGCAAAAACTGGGCCAAATATCATAAGCGTCCGGGCTTGAATTGAAACAAGTGAAAATTACATCAAATATGGGATTTCATAAAAAAAGTTAGAAAAATATGGCATTTATAGGTTTGCCACTCTTCTATGGCATTTTTTCACATTTAAGATTTTTTATGGTATTTGATATGCCATATTTTTATAAACTTATTATCCAATCCCATATTTTATGTTTTTGTTTTTAGCTTAATTAGTTTTATTTTATTTTTTTTAATTTATTTTACATTTACATTTAAGGTTCTTTTCTATTTGGAAAATTTACACCAAATACTACATTTTTTTTTTCAAACTTTACATTTTTAATTTGACAAAACATTTTACTTTTATACTTTTCTTAATTTTTTTTTTCTTTTTTACTGTTTTTTACATATTGAAGCTTCATAAAGTTTTTTTTTTGTCTTTTTTATATATTTTTTTAGTCAATTTTGGCTTTCTTTTTTCTTTTCAATTTTTAAGTCAGTTGCTACTTTTTTTTTTCTTTCTTTCTCTTATCTCTCTCTATTTTTTTTTTCTAATTTCTCTTTGTGTCTCTTTTTTTTTTAATATTTTTTCTCAAACTAATTTTTTTCTCTTAATATATATAATAAGTGTACATTTTTATATTTTATTTTTTTTTTACAAAAATTAAGCTTGTTTTTTTTTTTTTATTTAAACTACTATTTGTTTTTTCTTGTTAAAAACTAATCATTCCATTAAAAACAGCAAGAAAAAAAAACCAGTTTCATCAACATCATCCTAAAAAAAAAAATAATATAAAAAATCATAATCTAAAAAGAATCCAAACTTTAAAAACTAGTTTCATCAACATTGAAAGAAACTAATAATTTCATTTAAAGAATAAAAAAGAAGTTTCATCAACAAGATAATGAAAAAAATTACAATCTAAAAACGATACTAACTTTAAAAACCAGTTTCATCAATATTAAAAGAAACGAATTATTTCATTAAAAGAGGCAAAAAAAAAAAAATAGTTTCATCAATAACATAATAAAAAATACACAATGCCTAATAACTAAACTTGTACAAATGATACTAAATTTAAAAACCAGTTTCGAACATATAAATTTTATATCAATACCTAATAATCAAACTTCTAACTTCATTCTTTATTTTGACATTTAATTTTTTATTTTCTTGCTCAAAAATTAAACTTAATTTAAACATACAATATGCAGCAAATATAACAAAGAGAATCATAAATTAAAATCAAAGAGAAAAAAAAGAAACAAAGAAAATTAAAGAGACAAAAATGCAATAAAAACCATAAAAAAATAAAAACAGTGGAATGTGAGAAACCAGTTAGTAAAACAACCAAAATAAAAACAAACAAATAAAAACCAGTTTATTGAAATAAATTAATAAAAAATTGAATAAAACTCAATAATGAACAACAATAAAAAAAAATCAGCTATAAAAACTAGTTACTTAAAAAAATTAGTTATGAAAATAATAAAATAATATGTTTGTTAGAAACTGATTAATTAAAATAAAATAAAAATTGTTGTTCAAATATCATACAATAATAAAACTAGTTTTATACAAACTTAAAAATATACAATAATATCATAAAAATGGAGCAACCCCATTACAGAACAGTTAAAACCTGTGAAACTAATTTCGACATGTGAAACCAGTTTTGACGTTATAAAAAATCATAACAAAATACAAATGTTAATAATAAAGTTAATTGAAACCAGTTTCATCAGACAATCAAATAAAAAAATACACACACACACACACAAAAATACAAAAAAAAAAAAAATACTAATCACAAATATAATCAAAACAACACATAATGCATACCAATAATTTAATAACAAAATATAAGTATAAATTTCCAACCTAGAAACAAAATAATAAAAAAGTAACTTGAAAAAAAATTCTAATAACATAATGAAACTATTTTTTTATTCTTTTGATAAAATTATTTGTTTCTTTCAATGTTGATGAAACTGATTTTTAAAGTTTATATTATTTTTAGATTATAATTTTTTATATTGTTTTTTTTTGCAGGATGATGTTGATGAAACTGGTTTTTTTTTTTTCTGCTGCTTTTAATGAAATAATTAATTTTTAACAAAAAAATAGTAGTTTAAATAAAAAAAAAACAAGTTTAATTTCTGTAAAAAAAAAATAATATCTATAGTTGAGATCATTTTTTTTTTTATTTTAGTATTTTATTTTTTTTAAAAAGAAAAAATAAATAAAAAGAAACAAAAATTTAAAATTTTTTATGTCATTACTCATGACTTTTTCCCATATTTGTAAGTTTTTTTAAAAAATGCCATATTTAGTGTAATTAAGTTTTTATGCCATATATATCAAAACTTACTTTTATTTTCCCACATTTTTGTAAATAGCCCTTGAAACAATGTTAAAATTAAAAAGTGAAAGATTATTTATAAATGAATATGTACATCATTACAAAAAGAATATACTATGCATATAAATGTTATTTATTAAGGCAGTCATATCTATTATTATTATTATTCAACATTACCAGCTTGGATATTATAGAAAATTTTCACAATGCATCTCTTTAAAAGGGGTTCGCACCCTATTACTCTCAGATTTGGCCAACCAACAGCGAAAGCAAATTTAATGCTGATGATTATTACGTGTTACACAATTAGAACAATAAAGTAAATAGACACAGAATTTTATAGAGGTTTGTCCCTCTTAGTTAGCGGGTAATGACTTACTCCCCTTTTAGTTCTATTGATACCGAGAGATAATACTACTTAGATCACTATAGTAATGGGATCTGAAGTAGCTCTCTTAAGGTTACAATGTAAGAATTAGAGTTGTCATATCTCAAGTAAGAGAAGAGTAGTGGGCGTGAGAGAGAGAGAGAGAGAGAGAGAGAGAGAGAGAGAGAGAGAGAGAGAGAGAGAGAGAGAGAGAGAGAGAGAGAGAGAGAGAGAGAGAGAGAGAGAGAGATAAGTTATCAGACTTGGAGCTTAGGGTTTAGACTTAATGACTTAGTGTTTTAGAGTTTGACTAAGGCTCTTTATACGTGAGAGCTTCCACCGTTCAAATCCCTTAGAAATAAGTAAAATAAGCTATTATTTACATATTAAATTAATAAAATATAAATGACTAAAAGACCCCTCAAAAATAAATATTTTCCTCTATTTTCGTGGGCTTTTAAGGCCCAATTCGTGGTCTGGCTTGTTGTCCACTTATGAAAGTTGCGCATCAAAATCCTACCACGTGAAAGGCTGGTTGGCCATGTACCTTTAGAGTGCATGTTGGTCGGCCATGAGATGTCTAGAAGCTGGCCGGCCTGTCTTGGCCATAGGGCCGGCTAAGGGTGGCCGGCCAACCCCTTTATGGTGGTTAGTTCGTCACTTTGTCATCCCGCCTGAGTACTCAGACACCTTGTTGGTTGAAATACTGAGTAGTTGGCCTGGCCCTCTTGTTGGCAAGCTGTACTGCCACGCCAGGTGGGCAAAAATTGGGATAACATTTGCCCCCAAGTTCTTGTGCTGACGTCTATGCGAATATGGACTTTCCAGCTTAGTTGGGACTGATGTAGGCCCCCCAAACTGCTAGTTGCCGAGATCTAGCTGTTCTTGCCACTAGATCTTTGTGGCAAGACGTGTCCTCCTTTGGGTAAGAGAAGGCATGTCCTAGTTTTTAAGGAACCTGGTTGGACAATTTGTTGGTAGACCCTCCTCGATCTGTCGACTAGTCTCCCTTTGAGGGGATCTCTGATGAGATTATGGCCTCTCCCAACAGGTTGTAACTTCTCTATTATCGCGGTCTAGCTGTGCCTAGTGAGATCGAAGGATGTACTCTTGGTTATCCATCCACCTTAGAAATTTCTGTCTCTATGTGTGAATGCATCGCAGCCAATAGCGCGTGGTTCTTTGATTTGATCAATTTGGCAGGCATCTTCTCTTATATGGCCAATTCGATGTCTTCTCCCAAGTATACATGGGGCTTACCAAAGGCAAGGTCATCAATTCTTAGCCCCGTCTCTCCAATATAATAGCGGGGACCATATCAAGTTACAGTGCCTAGGGGTTGATCCACGTGGGTTCTTCCTCACCAGGAGGCGCTAGTGGAGGGTCTTCCCTAGGCAGGATAGGCTGATTATTCAGACCCACATGAACGGTTGTGTCGTCCTGGCCAGGTTGGTGGTGCTTGCTGAGGGGGTAAGAGTGGCCACATCTGTTGGATTTGTCGAGATTCTAGTTGTGACTGGAACATGCACCTTAGGATTAGCATTCACGGGGTCTTGAGAAAGACCCGATGAGGCCAAAATTGTGGCTAGAGTTCTCCTTGTGTTAACCATAGCGTTTGATAAGACAAATTAACAACTCGCTCTTAATGAAAGCACTAAACTGTTGACCTCAAATTTGGCCAATCAACAGCGAAGTCGAATTTAATGCTAATGCTTGCCAAGTGTTACACAATTAGAACAATAAAGTAAATAGATACAAAATTTTATAGAGGTTTGACCCTCTTAGTTAGCGGGTCATGACCTACTCTCCTTTTAGTTGTATTGATACCGAGAGATAATACTACTTAGATCTCTATAGTAATGAGATCTGAAGTAGCTCTCTTAAGGTTACAATGTAGGAATTAGAGTTGGAAAATCTCAAGTAAGAGAAGAGTAATGGGTGATAAGTTATCAAACTTAAAGCTTATGGTTTAGACTTAATGACTTAGGGTTTTAGGAATTGAGTAAGGCTCTATAATTATATAGGAGAGCTTTCACCCTTCAAATCCTTTTCAAATAGTTAAAATAAGCTATTATTTGCATATTAAATTAATAAAATACAAATGACTAAAATACCTCTCGAAAATAGATATTTTTTCTCTATTTTTGTGGCCTATTATGGCCCAATTCGTGGTTTGTCTTACTGTCCACGTATAAAACATGCACACAAAAATCCTGTTAAGTCAAAGGCTGATCAGCCATGCACCTGTAGAGTGCATGTTGGCAAGCCATGAGATGTTCAGAAGCTAGACGACCTATGCTGGCAATAGCGCGGCCAAGGGTGATCGGCCAGCCCCTTTGAGGTAGCTGGTAATTCGTCACTTCGTCGTCCCGCCTGAGTACCAGGACCCCTCGTTGGTTGAAGTGCTGAGTAGATAGCTTGACCCTATTGTTGGAAAGCTGTACTGCTACTTCAGGTGAGTAAAAATAGGATAACATACTCCTTATATGTTTCGACATTTGAAAAGAAAAATTAGTTTAATTTTTTTTTTCATGTTTGTCTATGTTGTAGTTATTTAGGACATTCTGTAAAATTTTAAGAAATTTAAAAAAATTTAACACATTGAAAATAGGGTTCAAACAATCTAGTTCACATGCTATAAAATAAAAGAGTCTTGCATCTGTTTAAATCATGTTTTTCTCGTGTTAAATTTTTCTAAATCATTTAAAATTTTGCAACATATCTTAAATAACTAGAACGTAGACGACTATGAAAAAATCAAACTAAAAAAGTTTCTCAAATATCGAAATAGTTAAGGGTGCATCAAATTCTTTATAAGTGGCTACATTTGTAGAAGTTTCCCATATTATATCTGTTATTTTTGATTCTTTAAAGACCCTTAATATGGCAAAGAAAAAAAGAAATTATTTATTCAACGATGTCATAATCTTAATAGAAAGTGGAGGTCATGAATCACGATATATAGGAAGGTTATAATTGGTTTTCCCTTTAAATTAAAACTCTTGGGTAGCTACTCTAGGAAGAAGTGAAGAGAAAGACCAGCCACAGCACACCGCTCTATCTCTTGTCATTTCAACCTTAATTAAAGCCATTGTATGTATCTAGCTAACTAATTAAACTTGTGCCTCCAAAGTTTGCTATCTTTCTTTGTTATGTCTTTCCCTGCCTGCCACTTTGATTTCTACTCGACTTTCCCAACATGCATATACAATTCTTATCCACAATTATTTCACATTCATCATTAAGTATATATACATATAATTAAATCATGTAGGCAAAGTCGAGTAGAAAGACTCGTACATTATCTTCACCTAAATGGCTTTTGGTTTTGAGTTTTATTTTGAATAAATTAGGTCATTACTATTCATTTAGAATTTTAAATAATAATAATAATAATGATGTAATTTATTCAAAATAAAATTCAACTCTAAAGTAGTGTTTGATTAGGAAAAATAAAAATATAAGAATATGAATAAGAATAAAAATAAGAATATGTATAAAATGGAATAATATTTATAATACATAAAAAAATTGATAAAAAAATCATTACATTTTTTCTCATGTTACATAGGTCTTTTTTTCTATTTCAAAATGAAATAGTCATTATATTTCACCAAAATCGTCGAAAGGGCATTCCATTGAAATGATATTTCAATATTTTAAAATGCAACCAAACAAAAGAATAGAATGAAAATTATTTCATTTTTATTTCAATAACTCCAATCAAACACCACCTAAAAGTCATTTAGGTTATGATATTGTATAAGTCTTTTCCAAATAAATAAATAAATAAATAGTCTTTAACTATAACTTTGGATATATCTTTCTAGATTAGTTCTTTCACAATTGCCCAGAAAGATAAATTTTTCATCATCACTTGACTTTTAGTTTTAAAAATAATCGCTCATAGTTATACTTACATAATAAATGTCACAAAATTTTACTTCCTACGACGTTTATTTAGGTACAATAAATCCTTTATAAAACAAACCGTAGTCAAAGACATGTGAGTGTCTCTTTTCTTTACTTAAAACTTTTTTATATTTAGCATGAGAATTAAGCTTATATGTTGGTACTTCATCAAAAAAAAAAAAAAGCTTATATGTTGGTAGATGTAACTGAAGCATAAACTTAAATGAACAAAATAAACAAAGTTCATAAGGGAATATAACATATTAAGTTCAAATAATGACAAATCTCATATCAAGATACTAAATATACCATTAATATTAAATTTTTGGACAATTATATTAACTGACGGTACTCTTGTTGTAGCAATTAAATATTGACAATAAATCTGGTCAAACAATTAGTCTATTTTTGAATTGTACATATTGTTTGTATGAAATAACTTTATAATTGTTACATATTTATCACCACATGTATGTGTGCAATTAAATTAAGTATCAACTTTTCTTTTGGATTGATCAATATTTATATGAATAACACACATATAGACACACTACAAGAAAATCTACTTTTGCTGGCGCAAAAAATCCTGCCGATAAAAGTAAACTAAATGCGTCGGCAAAATTTTGCTGGCGCAATTATACACCGGCAAAAGAGGTCTGCGAAGCTTGGTCGGTAAAGGAGTTTTTACCGGTGCACAGGTAAAATGCGCCAGTAAAAACTTGTTTTACCGGCGAAAAATTGCACCGGCACAACTTAAATGCCGACATAAACAGATACTCTTATCCTCTTTGAACCTGTTTTGATATAGTTTAGTCGGCGCATTAATGCACCGATAAAAGGTTCATCCCTAAACAGGATGTATTGAACTCATAATTCATTAGAGACTTTTTATGAATGTCAACTAAGTATCGTAAGTAAATTGCTCCCGGTTGTTCAATCATTTGATAACCAGAGTCATTCTTTGATAAATGATCACTATGAGTCAGACTCAATAGAATTTGATCAATCCTTTTTTCTGTCGTTAAGGCGGAGAACTGTCCTCACCTTCCTTCGGCTTATCACCGACAGTCTGTTCAGGGTTCCAAACTCAATGGTGGCAACTAAACACGAGGGTTGCGCTCGTTGCAGGACTTAACCCAACACCTTACGACACGAGCAGACGACAGCCATGCACCACTTGTGTTCGCATTCCCGAAGGCAGATTGGCGCAAATAGTTTTACCGGCGCACCTATTGTGCCGACAAAATATTTGCGCCAATCTGAGAAAAGTCACAAACCTTTTAGTGTTATGTTTTGCCGACGCAGTAATGCACCGGTAAAACATTTTTTTTAAAAAATAATAAATTAATTATAATAATTATAATTGTAATAATAAATTAATTATATTATATTTTATATTAAAAAAACACAAACATAATTTACATTGATAATTAAGAATTTTTGCAATCAAACTAATATATTAAAAGTGTTGTACTAAAATTAGTAAGTAATGTAAATAAACAAAATATTAGAAGATGTTCGATTGAAAAAAAAGGTGAAGTTCTAATTGGTATATAAAATATGTAATGTTCTATAGACGAGTAATGCTATCGGCGTTGTTTCTCTGAGTCTCGGGAGGATGCGATGACGATCCAGCACTAGGAGCAGGCGATGACGATCCAGCACCAGGAGCAGTGGGGAATGGTGGAAGATCCATGGGAGGCAAGTTGAAACCCGGCACAGCTCGAGAAAGATACTCAAACTGATCTTGGAACCGTCACCTATAGTATAGGGCACAGTTTAAAACCGTCGCCTATACCCTGTTATAGGCGACGGTTTGGAACCGTCAGGAAGTCCACATTAGCGACGGTTTTTGACCGTCGCCTATTTTTCCTGTTTTACGACGGTCGTATAGGAGACGGTTTTAGAAACCGACGAGAATACTTTAAACGACTGTTTAAAAACGTCGAAAAAAACCATTTTTGTAGTAGTGGATCCTAATTAAAATCACACACACTAGAAGTATAGTGTACAGTAAACCGTACTTAGTAGTTCCATATTAAAGATTCTCAATACTTTAATACATTACCGAATTGTTTTATTCATATCTTATAATCTTAATTCTCTTACATCCTTACAAGATTATACCTTCTCCATATGAATAAGGAATCTTTAGATATTTAATAATTATAATCTTATAATTAATATATTTTTTATCTTATAATTGTATTTCATATATTCTCTAATATCTTATCTATTAATTACTTGCTTTTAGGGCATAAATCACAATAAGGTAATGCAATGTAACTTTAAAATATACATATCACTACTACAAAAAGGACCTTTATCTTTGGGTTTTTCGCTGGTCTATCTTCGGTTAAAATAAATCACGCTACTGAAGAGTATTAAGCCAAAGTCGTAGCTCCTGAAAATAAGACATACGGGGGACCTATGTCTTCGGTTATTTCATAATAACTAAAGATGTATGTATTTTTTTATATCATAATTTTAAAATTAATAATGTTCAACACAGTGATAATTGTTGAAATTTTAAAGCATAATAGGGTGGTCATTCTTAGGAATTAAAGAATGCATTTATAAACTGTGGTACAACAGGCAATCGGCCTAAAATCAACAGCTTTAGTAGGGTGGTCATTCTTAGGAATTAAAGAAATTGTAGCATCATGGAATTCATGAGGCATATTACCCGATCTGAAGAAACCTGAAATAGCGTCGCAAATTTTTGCTCCAATGTCTTTCCAAGCAGCTCTAAAAAAACCAGAACCATACCCATGCATCGGGCCCAGGCGACTTCGTTTTCGGGATACTAAAAAACGCTTTCTTGATTTCTTTCCTCGTAAAAGGTTTGATGAGAAGATGAACTTGATGCTCCAAGTTTAGACGATGTCCCTGATCAATACACTCCTTGTTCAACTTCAAATTAGTGATACTTTTGCTGCCCATGTACCCACGGAAGTGTTCCATGAAATGAGTAACCACATCAAGGAACTCTTCAATAACATTACAACAAATTGTGATTTTTGTGACTAATACTTTTAGCCACAGACCTTTTAATCATAATATTGGAATGATAATTTATAATTAGTTACAATTTTTTTTACTTTTAGTTACAAGTTTTGTTGTCACTAAAAATAATATTTTTTTGTAATACTAATTTAGTTAATTGTGAGATCGAAGTCGCGAACAAAAGGATACTCATATAACATAATCATATCCTTCACATTTAGCCCCAATATTTATTTATTCATTTCAAATCAACAAAAAGGAGTCTTTTAGTTTTTATGGACTTGTAATTTTGGTTTTCGTTGACATGATATGAACTATAGTAAACCTAAGTGAAGTTAAAATTTTTTTAAAAAAACAAAGTAAAAGAGTCTTTTTACTTGGTTTATGTGGAAGAACCGAAGTCCCTCTTTACTTTGTCTTTTATAACTGGAATAAATATAAATCGAAGTAAAAACCTCTTGTTCTTATAATACAATTATATCAGATAATCGAACCAACTGTCATGAGAAATATTTTTACATATTTATATTATTTTTTTTTTGGTAAGATTATTGCATTATTCATTAAGTTAGCAAATTTTCAACTCAGTTACAAAGACTTAAAACTTGATATTACCCATTTTCCCATTTTCTAGCTCTGGACTAGTCACTTCTGATCAACTTTTACATTAGTGTGTTCCCCATCTTAATTGGCAAGATGATCTAAGAATAATACTGTTGCCACTTAAAAGTATCGTCCTCTTAAAGCAAGACAAAAACACATAGATCCAACTTAGAGCAAAAGCTATTCGATAAAGAACCTAATAATCATCATTATTATTTCTCGTTGAAAATTTAATATGATACCAGAAGAGGAAAAATTAAAATATCACAACGTGGCATCCGAGTGTCCAGAATAATATTTTGAGGGATAGCATATGTGATAACCATATGGTCCATATGTTAGCTAAATTGACTACATGAAAAGATAGATACAAAGTTTCATTTTCTATACCCTAATGGCGATAGGACTTCATAATTCATACCATTAATGTCTTTGAAGAAATAAGGATCAAGTGATCAGATAATAAAAGAGTGAACAAAGAGACCAAAAAACCACTTATATATATCTATTCTATGTAACAAAATTTTTGGGAATATTATATTATATTTTATGTGATATTGTTATGTAAAATTATATGTTGTATTGACTTTATATGGGTTGAGAAATATATAATATTTTAGTATAAATAAAAATTTAATATAATATTATATAAAAATATAATATATAATTTAATTTAATAATATAATACAATACGGCCTAATATAACGTATCAAACGAGTACAAAATAAAATGTTTTTACAATAATGATTTAACTTGTTTGTGTGACGCAAAAGGAGACATATATATAGGCTAATTAAGATTTTTGTCCCATAAACTTTTACATGTATCAAATTATGTTCTTTGAACTTTTTTGGCCGTTAAAAATTGTCCCTTAACTATTGAGATTGTTGGATTTAAGGACTTTTATCTAATTTCATTCAATTTTACTAATTTGGTGATTGTTTAAGTGCTAAATCTTGCTCCCTAGACTTTAATATCTACTAAATCATGTCCTTTGAACTTTGACATGTACTAAATGATATCCTCTGAACTTTCATCCATGTTAAACTTTTCTTACTAAAATTAGACAAATTAAAAATCTTTAAATCCAACTATGTCAATAATTCAAGAGGATTTTTAACGGCCTTAAAAGTTTAAGGGACATGATTTTAATACATGTCAAAGTTTAAAAACAAAATCCTAATTAGCTAAATAATAATAATAATAATAAATAAATAACAAAATTCTCTGCTAATACGAATGTAGATTAAAAAAAAAATATCGGTACATTTATTAGCTTATTATTAGCTAGTACCTCGCCCCAAGTAGTATTTATTTTAGGAAAATTGTCATGTATACCTGTATTTTTTTTTTCTTCACTTTTATGTTTTCTTTTTTATTTTTTATTTTTATAAAAGTCGTTTCTATTTTAAAGTTATGTTATTTATATTTTGAGGTTATACTATTTTCATTTTATAAAAATTATTTTCATTTTGAGATTATGGTGTTTCTTTTTTAAGATTATGTTGATTCTATTTTTATAAACGAATAAAAAATTAATTATAAAAGCATATGAAAAAGATTCTTTATTTTATGATTATTGCTATTGGGCACTATCACTAATAATGTCACACTTTTCATAAGTGGCACTTTACGATTGATTAGTAATGTTCCTTAAAAGTTACTTTTTTTTTTTTTGTAGTTATATGAGACTCGCGACTCAATTACAGTAATAAAGATATAATAACAAAGAGTGTGTGCTAAACACGAATGGTACCTTTTAGCCATTCTCTTATTGTATAGTGATCAGGTGTTAGTGTTGTTAGTTGGTTGGTTAGACGTTAATCACTTTTTTTTTTTATCAATTTGGTTACAGTTATGCTCTAACGTCTAATTATGAGTAGTTGCTAAACACACTTCATCATTGTGCATTGTGAGGTTGAGCACTTTCCACATTTAACTTCCATTAATTTTGATCTTTTCTACTGTTCTTCGTTCTCTCTCTGCTGCATCAAACTCACTCAGCTTGCTCTAAGAGGCTAATAACAGTTTTAATTACTTATATCAAAGTAAACGCACGTAACGCAACAAGCTCAGTAATTGGTAACACCGTTGGTTAATATATATATGCATTAATTGAATAATCCCATGAGATTATTCGAGTGGTCCTAGCGCGCATGTTCCAATTAAATTGTGAAAAAAAAAAAGAATATTAAAAGGAAAAGAAACATTCTTCAAAATCTTGAATTAATCATACATTTATATAATATATAAAGATATATATGAGTATAGTCTAGTCTACTTTAGTGTGGCTCATCAACAAGCACAAGGCTTAGGCAATCCATATGCCTCTCAAACTAAAACCCGCTTTCTCATCCCTAAGCAACGCTCTCTTTATTTCTCCTTCCAGATCCGGGGTTTGACTCTTCAACAGCGCAAGTGTCTGGTTTATGACCACTTCCCCAATCAGATCGCGACACCTGTCCCTTGAAAGTGACCGTACGTGGCCTTAGGAGACAATCGGAGACAAAATTGGGTTTCCATGGTCAACGGCTTTTCTTATTTTAATTAGTACAATTTTTGTGATCATGATGATCAGATCATCGATCCATGCCTAGCTACTGCTCCACCCTCACCTTCTCATCATAACACCCTCCCAGATAATTTTACCCTCTCAACAAATCAGAATTTCGATCCACACTTAATTCAACATGCACATATATACATATATCTATATATATATATATATGATATATATGAAAGATAATAGCTAGGTAGTGTATCATTTGGAAAGGCTTTCTCATCTTATATATTATGTTTTAATTTCTTTTAAAAGAATTTATGACTCGGATTGCTCTGTTAATTTTTCTGATAGTTTCTAGGTGTGTTACTATACAGATTTTAATTGCGATTTAAATTGTTTCATTAGTTAGTTGCTAAAGAAGTTTATGTGTAGAATAATTAATCTCGTAAAAATATAAAAAAAAAATTATTTTAAAATGTCAAAATAAAAAACAAAACTTTCTTTTTATATATGACATCATTTCAGTTTTACAAATGCTATAAATAATTTGCTTTACAAAATTTAATATTTAAAGTGTCAGTTATACTTATCATTACATTATATGTTTTTATATAGTATATTTATGGGGTAATTTCATGTTTAAATCGCAAATTTGAAAAAAAAAAAGTTAAAAAAAAATAATATATAAGGTAATTTTCTTTTTATTTTTCTTTCTCAGCACATGATTTTTTAGTTTGTGAACCATTGATAGAAATCTGCTCAAAAATTTAATAAGTTATTTTTTTTTCTAAAATTTGTGAGCTATTCGTAGAAAATTTCCCATTCTTCTCTTGTTTTTTTGAACACAAAATTGATTTTATGTAATTAAACTTTTGTGTGTATTGATGAGAAAAATAATTATACAAAGTTTAGTTTAAATTATTGAAATTTTATAATATAGATTTTTAAAATTTAAGTATGTACTAGCTTTGTAATTTTTTTCACAATGCGAAAATTTTTGTTCTAATACCATGTTGAGTATAGAAAAGTAAAAAAAAGATTTCATTGAATTGAATTAAGAGCACAGCTCTTTATATACAGTACAGAGTGAAGAGTTAGTTAGAAAAGATACTAAATTAACATGACAACTAAGCAACTAACTAACCAACTTTTAACAAACTACTTAATTAACATTTGGTACAAATATTTTCTATAAGGTTCTAAATTGAAGAGACAATTCTCTTTTTTGTTCATAAGTTTATCCTAGCTCATTAGTTGCTTTTTATATTTGGATATCTTTTTTATGATTAAATTAACAATTATATAAATTTAGAAAAGCCTCTAGTATTTTTTTCATTTTAATGCTAGAATTTTGTAGAAAATTTATATCATTTGGCAAATTGGCTTTGCAATAAATAATATATAGTGTCATACTAAACTCAAATAGATTTTAGAGATTTTTTTTTATCTAAAGGAGTAATTAGTATTTAAAATGATTTGCTGTAATGATATTGTGAAATTTTAAATTATGTAACTATTGCCTACTAATTCTGTAAATAATTTTTAGTTGTGTTTGTTTAAACTTAAATGTAGATCAATTGAGTGATTTTCATTTTGATTTTTAAAAAGCATCAAGAGCATTATTGAAAGTACTTGCTAAATACTATATTAACTTAGTTGTATCATTATTTAGTTACTAGATATATTTCAATTAGTTAATTATTAACATTAATTATAAATTAATTTTTATTGAAACTTTTTAGGGATTGCCATTGATTCATTATTTTAAAAGAAAATTAAAAAAAAAATACATTTTTATTGTTGATGACACTTAAATGTTGTTGGCAATACTCTTACTTTTAGGATTCGTTTGGTATGCCGTATTATACTGTATTGTAGGGCCGGTCCTGAGTTAAAATGGACTATAGGCCAATTTTTTTTTGGGCTCTTACTATATAGATAAATGGTATTTTTAAAAATTATTAAAAAAAATGTATATTTTTTAAAGGGTAGTTTTTTTTATTTGGGCCCCTAAAATGAGTGGGCCCTAGGCGCGGGCCTAGCCCGCCTATGCCCAGGGCCGGCACTGCTGTATTGTATTGTATAATATTATATTGAATTATATTTTATGCAATATTTTTATGTAAAACTATAAGTGATATTAATTTTTATGAACACTTAAATATATAATATTTTAGTACAAATTAAAATTTAATATAGTATTATATAAAAATATGATATATAATCCAATTTAATATATAACATATAATATAATACGACGTTCTAAATGAGCCCTAGTAAGAACTTTATCACATATCAGTGATAGTGCCGTTGATGATGCCCATGATTCTTGTAGTGTATTTTTCCCTGCTTTGCGATGATCGAATAAGCATTGGTCATAAAGATCGACGACAATATATACAATACCCAATTATTTTAAACGGTTGGGAAATCCCCTTTCTTATACTAGTGACATATTAGTTCCCTAATTATACCATAACATAAATTTTTATGTTAAATGTTTTATATATGTGACACAACTCTTACATTTCCTATTGAAAAAACTCTAAATACACAAATACACAATTAATATGAGAATTTCTTAATATGAATATCTAATAGTTAATCTTACTAATATACCATATACGTGTATGCAGTTATGCTTTTATAATATTATTGAAAGATGGAAATTTTTAATAGATATAATAAAAGGATAATTTCACAAATACACAAAATAATAAAAAAAATGAAAAAAAATAATAAAATTTCATGAAATTTTAAATATGTTTTACGATTTTTTTATTTTATTTACAAAAAATACAGTCTTTTTATGTTGTATTCTTATTAATTTGTTGTTGATTTTTATTATCTGTATGTTATTTTTTGTTGTTACTTTGATTTTATTTTCATGGTACTTTTATGTAGTTTTCTTGTTGTTTTTATGGAAAACCGTAAAAATGTAAATACTTCTCAATGGGTATTATCATTAATGACTACTAAATAAATTGAATTATAAATGTTAAGAATAAAAATATTAAATCAATAGATTTTGATCCGATGGCAAATAATAAAAGAGAAATTTGATTTTTTTTATGCTTAATTTAGCTATTTAATTAAAGAAAATATAAAAAAATATATTTTTTTTTACACTATATCAAAAATATATTTATATAAAAAATATTTAAGTCAAACTCAACTATTTTTATCATTTTTTGCTGAAAAAGTTTTTTTTTATTATTATTTTTTTCAATGGATTGAACAACCCCAATACATATAATTTAAAAATGAGAGATATTTATAATTAAATAGAAAAATTAAGCATAAAAATTCAAAATTTTCTAATATTACACATTCATAGCAATACCCATTAAGAATGCAGTCAGTCATATGTATATATATTTATATATAAACGATATATATAAGTACATACGACTACATTTTTTTTTTTTGGCTAATTAGCAATTTTTCCACCTGAACTTTGACATATACCAAATCATGCCCCCTGAACTTTTTTAGCCGTTAAAAATTCCCCCTGAACTATTGAGATTGTTAAATTTAAGGATTTTTGTCTAATTTCATTCAATTTTACTGTTTCAAGTACTAAATCATGCTCCCCAAACTTTGATATCTACCAAATCATGCCCCTCAAACTTTTATATGTATTAAATCATGCCCCCTGAACTTTCATCCATGTTAGAATTTTTTTACTAAAATTAGATAAAAGTCCTTAAATTTAACAATCTTAATAGTTCAGGGGGAATTTTTAACGGCAAAAAAAGTTCAGGGGACATGATTTAATACATGTCAAAGTTCGGGGGGGAAAATTGCTAATTAGCTTTTTTTTTTTTTTTGGTAAAAGTTGTGTTACATATATCCAATATATAATTAAGAAATAACAAAATATCCTATAATACATTATGGAGATATATACACACATTAAATTAAGACATACGGTCTAGCTAATAATGCATATGTTTATATAATATATATATAAATTAATTTAATTAAATATAGTTAACATCAACGAAAAAGCTGAATGAAGAAAGAGTGTAAAAGTGATAATTATCCTTATATGGTTGAGTGGAATTTCATGTTGAATGGCGCAGTAGCTCAAAGATCTCAACAAAAAAAAAAAAAGTAACCCTATATATAACTTGATAGTTGAGGATGGTGATCATAATTCAGGGTTCATGACCCTGAAATCACTATCCACGAAGATACGACCTAGGATTTCATTTCTACACGTGTCAGACAAACAACGGTTCTGTAATTAATATAATAAAATAATTTTATATAATATTAATTAATTCATGAAGACTATATACATCCATGATTAAAAATACAAGAACTTCTTTCACCTGAAAATAGTAAGATTAAACATGCATGATTAATTAAAACGATGCTTAAAAAATGACAGCTAACTCTAAAAACAAAAGAATACATGACATATGCTTCCAGCTAGCTATAGCTAGTTATATTCATCAATTATACACCATCAATATGAATATTATACGTATATATTTGTATATGTATATATTTAGGAAAATGTACACATGTACACGCTTAAATATAAAACGATGACCATCTTAGTTAAGGTGCGTGTACAGATATTACACTCTTCCATTTAATATATAATAATAATTACAATGATAAGCCATCTTCTTAATCATCAAGTTAAGTATTTATGTAGATATTTGCTAATTAAGTGAAGGACATTAATACATATATATTTATATTAAGAAAAGCAAATATATAAAGGATTAATATGAAGTAAATGACTCTATATATGCAAGTTGAGTAGTCATATATATATATATATATAATAAATATATATATGTAGTTGCCATATTGTTTTGCTTGGTTTTGAGTATATGGTGAGAAAATGGTGGCAAGGGGAGTGGGATATTATAAGTACCGTGAAGCAGAAGCTAAATAGTTTTCTTTTTTGACAAAATCACGGACGCCGCTGCTGGATTTCCTAACAAAACTCCCGCATATGTAGTAACCTTGTATGCTACTCCTCCATCTACTTAATTACGTCATCACCTATTTTATTTATTTACTAATTTCTTGATTTAAATTAATGTTATAGAACAAATAAATAGATATCCTCTAATTAATCTGTCGTTCAATTTAAAACCAAATCCAGGTCCGGCTTAATTAAAAAGAGCTACTCAAACTGCCTGATGACCACCACTCCTGTTCAAGCCTAACACACACAAATGTATAAATCTTATTTTTATTTTTGGACTAATAATCCTTTTCATATAAAAAAATAAAAATTCTTGAACACCTTAACCAGTGCAAAGCATAGTCAAGGTTAATTTCCATCTAGCTAGTTTGAAAGAGATATCTACTTTAATTCTTTGTTTGTATCTATTTTTTAAATTTTATAATGTACTTTTTTTTTTGGTTATTTTCTTTTTAAAATATATTTATACTTTGTTTAAAACTTTATTAAATTTAACCGTCACTTAAAATTTATTCATCAATACAAATAAAAAAAAAATAAAGTTTTACCTTTTTTTTTCTCTCACTAAAATCCTTCCGAACTTAATACTAATGAGTACCCTAAGAAGTACTTATTTAATTAATAATCAAATTAACATGAAACTAATATGCATGACATAAAAGTTTTATAAAAATATGCATGACATTAAAGTAACCTAAAGTAATTCATAAGTTTTAGCATATATAACCATTAATATTCATTCATATATAATAATTTTGGGTTTTTTTATTTTTTATTTTTACAATTTAAATTAATTTTTTTTTTTTTTTTTTTTTTGCATTTTTACATAAATTGACATGAAAACCCACGTAACAACCTAAGTCGCAATCAAAATCTACACAACAACCCAAATTAAACAAAACTAAATAGTCCTAAAAAAAAACTAAACAGTAATAATACTATTATATATGTGCCCGCACTGTTCAATACTCGCTCTATAAATATATATATTTCACCAGATATCTCCATATCATGATATCATATATTAATTAAGCTATTTAATATATCCTAAACCACATCTAGTTATGCCAGAAGATGATGGCAACTTAGCTAAGGAGCCAAAATATTTTTGCGTTGTTACTGGTAATTATATCATGGATGATAAAGCAATCCAGTCACTGCAATATATAGAAGAAGTCACCACTAACGCCGATGAAGTTCAAAGACGAGTTCTCTCTGAAATCCTTTCCCGTAGTGCCAACGTTGAGTACTTGCAAAGACAAGGCCTTAAGGGCCACACTGATAGAGAAACTTTCAGGAAGGTCATTCCAGTAGTTACTTATGAAGATTTGAAGCCTGATATTGATCGCATCGCTAATGGTGACACCTCTCCTATTCTTTGCTCCCAACCCATTTCCGAGTTCTTAACTAGGTAAGTATATATGTATCGTACGTAATATGGAGGTAGTTATATATTTAGAACTATAGCTACTTATTATTAATTTTTCTTCATATGTGTGTAGTTCTGGGACATCCGAGGGAGAGAGGAAACTAATGCCAACTATTCAAGAAGAGCTGGAAAGGCGGTCCCTTCTGTACAGCCTCTTGATGCCAGTGATGAGCCAATTTGTTCCAGGTTTGGAAAAGGGAAAAGGAATGTATTTCTTGTTTGTGAAATCTGAGGCTAAGACTCCAGGTGGACTAGTAGCTCGTCCGGTTCTAACCAGCTACTACAAGAGCTCTCATTTCATGAACCGTGGACACGATGATGCTTACACCAACTACACAAGCCCAAACGAAACAATCTTTTGCCAAGACTCGTACCAAAGCATGTATTCTCAACTGCTATGTGGGCTTTGTCAAAACACTCAGGTTGTTCGGGTTGGGGCGGTTTTCGCTTCTGGATTCATTCGTGCCATTAAATTCCTTGAAAAGAATTGGGTTTCTTTGGTTAATGATATCAGGACTGGAACTTTGAACTCTGAGATTGAGGACATGGAGGTAAGAGTTTCGGTCATGAAAATTCTCATCAAACCTGATCCTGAACTGGCTAGTTTCGTTGAGGCTGAATGTATGAAAGAGTCATGGAAAGGGATTATAACAAGGTTGTGGCCAAACACCAAGTATATAGATGTTATTGTTACAGGAACTATGTCACAGTATATTCCTACTCTTGACTATTACAGCAATGGTCTCCCCCTTGTTTGTACCATGTATGCTTCTTCTGAGTGTTACTTTGGCCTCAATCTAAACCCTCTTTGTAAACCAACCCAAGTCTCTTATACCATTATTCCCACTATGGCTTATTTTGAGTTCCTGCCTGTGAATAAAAAAAGTGGCAAAGTTTCTGATGACCCAGCTGAATCCCTCCACCAAGAGTTGGTTGACCTTGTTAACGTCAAAATTGGAGAACAATATGAGCTTGTTGTCACCACTTATTCAGGTAAGACTCTTAAATATTCACCATATAAAGGTGTTTATGTTATACAAAACTCATTAAATAGTGTGATTTTTTTTTTCTATAAAGATGGGTACGCATAATATATATGATTTTATTTTGAAAAATATTGGGAAACGTATAGTACTTTTGGCAGTTCCTATATCTTCAATCATCAACAAAAAAATTTTTTTTTTGGTACAATTTTAAGTTGTTTACTTTATGAGAAATGCTAAATGCCTAGCACCCTCTTACGTGTCAATATCGCTATTGGTGCAATTAAGTATCGGGTCCCATATATTTTAATATAATAATTTTTATAGAGTATCGCTAGCCAATTGCAAGTCGACACATTTAGAAGGTGCTAGGCACCACTGGTGCCCAATAGCAATACTCTTACTTTATTGTTTGAACAATAATTTTTAGTTTATTTTTTATTTAGATTATCAAAATTTCTTAAATAACAATTGTATTTAGTATTTACTTTTAATTTATAACACAATTATTTATATTAATTGAATATTGTAAAAATAATCTCAAATAATAATTAATAATATATATTTTATTCAATTATTTATTGTATCAATTTTAAATAAATTAAAAAACATCTAGCATAAAATTAAATATAAATCCCTCGCACTTAATTTTCTTCTAATCTATTATATGCAAGTTATGTATATTTACACTTCAATATTCATACTTAAAAATCAATGAAATAAATAAATAAATAATAAAATGGTGCAAAAAATTATTTTATTCAGAATTTTTATAATCCCATTATAAACTATGATCATTCTATTATTATCGATGACGAAATTCCCCTAAAGAAGCTACTCCATGTGGCATTATAAAACATGCATATAACATTATTAATTAACCCAATACTTAATTGCATTTCTCAGCTATTAATTGTGCCTTTATTTAACGTTTTCTAATTAGTTTTTATGGTGTGTTACAGGCCTTTACCGCTATCGCGTTGGAGATATACTAAGAGTATCAGGATTCAAAAACAAGGCACCGCAATTCAACTTCGTACGAAGAAAGAATGTAGTTTTGAGCATTGATTCTGATAAAACGGACGAAGTAGAACTCCAAAACGCGGTGAAGAAGGCGACCACCAAGCATCTTAACTCATATGGTGCCTCTCTTGTTGAATACACAAGTTTTGCTGACACGTCAGCCATCCCAGGGCACTATGTCCTATACTGGGAGATTACCCAAAATGAGAAGACTCCAATTCCTAAGTCGGTTTTTGAGGATTGTTGCCTTACAGTTGAAGAGTCCCTTAACAGCGTGTACCGCCAAGGCCGAGTTTCGGACAAGTCTATTGGAGCACTTGAGATTAAGATAGTTGAAAATGGAACATTTGATAAGCTGATGGACTATGCAATTAGCCAGGGTGCCTCCATAAACCAGTACAAGGCCCCACGGTGCGTGAGAAACGCCTCCATTGTGGAGCTTCTCGATTCCAAGGTGGTTTCTAATTACTTCAGTCCAAAATGCCCCAATTGGGATCCTGGTTATAAGCAAGGGGGCACTACGGCCTCTACTACTCATGATGCTTGAAAAGATTATTTTAAATCTCTTCTTTTCTCTCACTCTCAACCAATAATATATATATATATACATATATTATTGTGCAGGACTATATGAAGCTCTATATGGAAGTGTGAACTAGAATTTGTATTAGCCTGTTTTGGTGTTTCCTTGTGATATTTAATTAACTTGTGTTATTTGTTTAATATTTTGCTTACCCGAAAGCATTAGTACTATCTCAAGAAAATTGACTGTTTTTTTTTTTCTGTGAAATTTGTCAGTATATGTGTTAAAAGAGAGTAATAATTATTTGTATACAAATATATATGCTATAGCTACGCAGACATTATCCCCCAAATAAATAATAGTTAGCGTTTATATTTTATTAACAAATAAGAAGACAATTAATTAATAATAGGGTGTTTATAGTCCTTTGACTGGTTTTGGCAAGTGCCTAATGAAATTTATCATTCATTTAAAAATAAATAAATAAATAATATATATAGATAAAAGAGAACATCAAATCACTACATATTTGTGATTAGTACTACTTAAACACTAATTAATTAATCTGTTTTAAAGTTGCAATATTCCCTTAATCAATGTAAACATGCACGAAATTCTCATATTAATTAAATTATTGTTATATATCAAGTAGATTTTTTTAAAATTTTTTATTTTTGGAATATGTAAAATTGTTTGCAAAATCAACAGTAGTTGCATTATTGAAAGTACACATTTGAAGTCAACCAACACTTTCCATAGGATGTGTTGGGGACTTATATATGTAATTATGCTTTTACTGGAGTGAAAAGTAAATCTATAAATAATGTTGATTTATAGATATGTTTATGTATGGTGATGATAAATGACTGATGAGAACGTAAAGTTCTTAACAGTAAACAGGATGGGGACGGGGTCATTTGTCGGGGGACACAAAGCAGGAGACATTTAAATTCAATGTGTTATACAATAACAATGTATCCTGCCATTTTCAAAAAAAAAAAAAAAATAAATAAAAAAAAAAATATTGTGTCGGTTTGTACTATACTACTTAATGTAAGGGATTTTTTTGCATTAAAGTTTATTTTTACATAACATAAATAATTAATATAAAAAAAAAAAGTATATTTAAGATTAAAAAATAATTAAAGTTTACATATAAAAAAATAATAAATAAATTTAATAAAACTTGTAATTAAGTTTTGTCAGAAAAATCACCGAAAAAATTATAGTACCGAAAAAGTTATTGTTTTCGGAAAAGTCACCATCGTTGGAAAAGTCACTGAAAAAAAATTACTGAAAATAGATGTCTCAAATATAACCGATTCTATAACATAATAAATAAAAACAAATAACTCAAACCGGTTATATTAACATATAACTAGTTTTGTAACATAATGAATGAAAACAAATAACACAAAATAATTCAAACCAGTTATAATTAAAATAGAATTGGCTCTATAACAGTGTTACAATAATAAATAATACGAAATTATAACTCAATCCGGTTATAACTAATATATAACTGGATACATAACATACACTACAACATTCAGGAGCAATAGCGGCGGGACCCTCGGCCGCTATTGCTCCAGTTTTTGGCCGCTAAAGGGCAATAGCGGCGGACCTCGGCCGCTATTGGTCCGCCGCTATTGCTTGGCCGCTATTAATAGTATTAGCGGCCAAAAAGTGGGTCCGCCGCTAATACTATTAATAGCGGCGGAGCACGGGCGGACCCGCCGCTATTGCCCCGTGTCGAACTTCGTGTTTCGAGATCGACACGGGGCAATAGCGGCGGGTCCCGCCGCTATTGCTCCGCCGCTACAAGACACTGTAATAAAAAAAAATAATAATTATTTTTAAAAATTTATTTATATTATATATAAATTTATTTATATTATATATATAAATAATTAAATATTTAATAAATAAATCTAATTAATATAATTAAACTAAATATTAATCTTCATTAATAATTAAATATTATTAATAATTTAAAATTGTCTACAAAGTAATTAACTTTAACATATTAATCTTAATAAAATATTGTCTCAAAATTAAACTAAATTATTACAAAACATAAATAAATTATTCATTAACATCTTCATTCAAGTCTCTAATTATGAAGTCTTGATCTGGATTATTTTCGGTACGAGTCCCCGAAGCCTGTGGCGGAGAAGGCACATACGCTTGGTCTGATGATAAACCCAGCGTCAAATTACCGAGCTCAGCTTGGTTGAAAATGGGAGTTGAAAAAAATTGGTTCTCCTGTGATGAACTCCCAAATAATCCAAAATCAGCAAAGTTTGAGCCGAGCGGAGGAGACTCTGACGGTGTTCGGTATAAGAACTGATTTCCCATTGGCGGAGCAGACTGTTGTTGCTGCTGAGGAAATTGCTGAGGAAAAGATTGGGGTTGCTGCTGCAAAAAATTTTCAAATTGCTGCTGTGACAAATTTTGGAATTGTTGTTGCGAGGAAGAAATTTGAAATTGTGGTTGCGTAGGAGGTTGTTGTTCTGTTCCGGAGGAGCGGCATGACTACGAGAAGACGAACCACCGGGAGATCGCGATTGACTATACGTTTGAACGAAATTGTCAAAGCGTGGGTTAAATATTAGGGCACGTTGTTCAGGCGTCAAATTACCCCCCCAAGTGGCACGCATAGCTGAGAATATATCTGCCATGGTGCTCATCATTTCAGTAGTCGGTTGGGGAGGCACCGTTGATTGAGTTTGGGGGATTGGTTTCTTTCCTTTGCCCTTGAGCCTTTTACCCACGCCTCTCTGATAGTCAGATCTTTGGCCTAGAACTGTTTCCATAACGTCAAACTGATAACCGCATCGGATCTCGGATTCGGCCCGGTATCGCTCTGGGATTGTCGTTCCAGTCGCTTCCTATCAAGCTCCTTGATCAATTCCTCCTATTTAAATCAAAATTATTAGACTATGTAATTAATATAAAATATAAATTTTAATAATAAATCATTTTAATCACTTACATAATCTTTTGCAGCTAATTCATTAACGAAAGTTCCAGACGGTTTTTTCACATGGATCTCCTTCCATGCGTCAACTACATGCTCTCCAGGAGTACCCCCATATACAAATATAAACAATTAAATTAGTTTATTATAAGAAAAAAATATTATTAACTATTAAAGAATTTTTTTTTATGAAACATTTAACAATTAAAGAATTAATACATACCATTCCGTGGCGTATGGACGCCAACGATTTTGTGCCTTGCGTTGTTGGATATTTCATTAGTTGCCGATTCGATTTATTTTTAGTTGAACGATTCAAAAATGCCTCGCTAACGAACAATTCGCAAACCGGTTTCCAAGTCTCGGTATTCAAGTAGTCAGGGGGGAATTTGAGAACTGTGTCCCAATCTTCTGGTTTTTTGTAATGTTGTTTGAAATGCTTGTGTCTGAGCGTCTTTCGCTCACTATACCGCTCCGCCATCACCGAATATAAAGTCCTCATAAGTAGCTCTCGGTGGGGATTCCCATCGATATCAAAGTAGTACTATGTAATAAAATAATTTAAAATTATGTTAATTTGTAAATGAGGACATAAAATTATTACAACCTTTAATAATTAAAAATTACTCACTCTGATTCGATTGAGCACTTGATCCTTGTATTGTTGGGGTACATCGGAAAAATTTAGATGACCACCCGGGCACAACATGCTCACTTGTTGGCCAAGAAATCGAACATAATTGCTGGCTTCAGTGCCAACTACTTTGCCGGTTTCAAGATCTACCTCCACCGGTAAGGGCTTACCAGCTTCTCTCCTTTTTTTTTCGAGGTTAGCGTTTGCGGCAACCCCACGACCCTTTCTAACCGGAGGTGGAACTATATATATTCGAGGGAAAAATAATATTATTAGTAAATCATACATTCACTATTTATATTCAGAACAATGTTAGATTTGAGAAAATAAGAAAACCTGATTCGCAGGACGACGGTACCCTAGAAGGATCAGGGGGATCCCTGCCATCACCATCCCCACCATGGTGTGTCGCTAACGTAGCAGACATTTTATTTTACTTTGAAGACGGAAAAAAATGTAAGAATTCACAAAATGTGAAACACATAATTGAAATATAAGTATTTAAAATGTTAATACGAAAGAAATTAAATATTCCTTTAATTGTAAAAAAATTTAGTAACAAATGTTTACAAAATAAAAGTTACAACCTTTGAAGAATCACTATCATTTCCATCATTCACTAAGTTTACATTTTCATCCTCTACATGTTCAACTAGTAAATCATCTACTTCTTCAGCAACATAATTCTCATCCAGTTCATTATTCTCTATCTCAGAATCCACTAACTGATCGGACGATTCAACAATTACTGGAGGTTCATTCGATTGCATAATCAACTCTCCAAGATCAACTGTCAACACAAAATTGGCAGAGTTAGAATCACTAACAACATCTACATCAGTTTCATCTTCGTTGTCAGTAATGTCCCAAATTTGTCGATGGCTAATATCTTCAACAACCTTCCAATCGCGACCTCTGAGTGGATCTTCAAGATAGAAAACTTGCTTTGCACAGTTGGCAAGGATGTACGGTTCATCTTGATACCAATGTCCACGAGTATTTATACTAGTTATATTATTTTCAGTGATTGTCTTCTTTCTTAATGGATTAGTGTTATACCATTTACATTCAAACAATGACACTGTAAATGCACCAGTATAAGATATAGTGATTACATCTTCAAGTGTGCCGTAATAATTAAACCCTTCTGTTCCAGCAACAGTAACACCACTATTTTGTGTCTTCCGCTTTTGGTCTCGCTTTGATGCAATAAACCGAACACCATTCACTACACAACCTTCGTAAAATGTTGCTAAGTAATCAGACCCGGAAGCGAGAGCGAGTAACTCATCACCATTTTGTAAAGTTCCAAGCTTGTGCAGCTCATATATCTAAATACATAAAATGTATTAATATGAGAGGAATATAAATGATTGAATTAAAACTTAACAATTTTGTCGTTATACCTTCTTGTGAAACCACGGACGGAAAGTTTGCCTATGCAAGGCATCATGATTACCATTAGGATTTTCATGCTTGATCTTGTCCAAATGTTCACTGTGAAGTATGATAATGTCAAGATACGATAGAAGGAGATAGAAAATAAAAACTAAAAATTTAATAAAATAATTTATAAAAATGTAACAAACTTACTCTAAGTAAGCTTGGATTTCAGGAGAATTTTGAAGAATGTACCACTCAGCTTTTTCACGACTGGTATGATCAAGAGCCTTGATAAGCCCGCTAGTTAAAGGACGAGATTGAGAATTAAAAACTGAGAGATAGCGACAAACAGAAGGCGCATCTTCATTTCGATCAAGCCGATTAAATCTTGTTTCACACCCTTTAAAGTACATTGAACAAAAGGTTACTGCCTCATCAGCAACATAACCTTCTGCAATTGACCCTTCAGGACGTGCCTTATTTCCCACATAATTCTTCAATTTTTTCATGTACCTTTCAAAAGGATACATCCATCTCATAAAGACCGGGCCACCCAATATCGCTTCTTCAGGCAAATGCAATACCAAGTGTATCATTATGTCAAAAAAAGCTGGAGGAAAAATCAATTCCATCTTGCACAATAACAGAATTAAATTATTTTGAGCATCCTCCATATCTTTTACATTTAGAGTTCTAGAGCATAACTGTCGAAAAAAATTACACAACTGAGTAATAGTTGTTGCAGTGTCACGAGGTAGAAATTTACGGACACCAACCGCTAGTACTCGCTGCATAATGACATGACAATCGTGGGATTTTAACCCAATAATGTTAGACTCATCTGGAGAAACTTTACTCTTTAAATTTGAACAGAAGCCATCGGGAAACTTTATTCCTTTAACAAACTGACAAAAAAGTTGTCTTTTATCACGAGTCAAAACATAAGGAGCATGCGGTTTCATTAGCCTCCCATTCGCATCTTCATAAATCCACAACGATTCCCTAATACCCATCTTCTTTAAATCATGGCGCGCATTGGTTGTGTCCTTTGATTTATCATTATCCAAGATGGTTCCTAGGAGACTATCACACACATTCTTCTCAACATGCATGACATCAATGTTGTGTTTTAAAATATTCGTGCTCCAATACTCCAACTCGTAGAAAATACTTTTTTTCCTCCAATTACAATTTTCTGCAACTCTTCTACGTTTCACACCCCCAAAATTTTCATGATGTCCGGGAATTTGGGGTTCGAGAGCATTAACTTGTGATAATATTTCTTCACAAGTAAATCGTCGTGGAGGAGGTCTTCTTTCAGCTTTACCATCAAATCGAGTATCCCTTCTCATTGCATGGTTACTTGGCAAGAACCTTCGATGCCCAACATATGATGTCTTCCCGATCACTCGAATGGACGTCGTGTCTTCATTACAAGTAGGGCAAGCTTTATAACCTTGACCACTCCACCCAGACAAACTACTACGAGCAGGAAAATCATTCACTGTCCACAAAAGCGCAGCACGCATTGTGAACATCGAGTTGGTCGAACTATCTCTCGTTGCTACCCCATTATTCCACAACTCCTTTAATTCATCCACCAAAGGTCTTAAAAATATATCCATGTCTTTACCTGGAGATTTTGCACCAGGAATTAGGGTAGATAGCAAAAAATAATTATCTTTCATACATAACCAAGGTGGTAGATTATAGTTAGCTACCACCACTGGCCACATGCTGTATGCAAGACTCATGTTGCCAAATGGATTAAATCCATCAGCAGCTAACCCAAGTCGAACATTTCTTGGGTCCCTTGCAAACTCGGGATGTTTTGCATCAAAGTCTTTCCAAGCTAAACCATCGACCGGGTGTCGCAACACCCCATCGTCTTTTGATTTTCCAGTATGATGCCATATCATGCTTTTCGCTGTAATCCTCGAACTATATAATCTTTTAAGTCGAGGTGTCAACGGAAAGTATCGCATGACTTTGCAAGGAACTTTTTTTCCTTTCCCGTTCTCGGAAGTAACCCAACGACTAGTTCCGCAAACTGGACAAGCCTCCTTGGATGCATTCTCCTTATAAAATAAGCAACAATTATACAAACAGACATCGATATTATCATAACCCAAGCCTAATTTCTTCAATCTCTTTTTTGCCTCGTAGTAAGTTGATGGAATATTATTTTCCTTCGGAAACGCAAACTTTAAAAGCTTCAATAATTCTTCAAAGATGTTATTAGGAATTTTTCCCCTAACTTTTAAATGCAATAGCTTTGCTAAAAAGTTAAGAGACGAAATCCAATCACAACCGGGATACAACTCAGCTTCAATTTCCTCAAATAAGTCATCAAACTGAGGGTTTGTGGTTGGTTGTTCATCTTCTCCTTGTACATCCTCTGTTGTTGGGGGAAAGAAGTCTTCTAGAATAGGTATCATTTCATCCTCTGATTCAATATCTGCAACTGCTACATCATCGACAACATCCTCAGGCTCGCCGTGATAAATCCACGTATCATATCCTTGCATGAAACCTCGATCAAACACGTGTGCTCTAACCCTATCTATTTTTTCAAACCTACTATTTATACATCTCACACAAGGACATCGAATTCTTCCATCACAATCCTTATGTTCTGATGCCATTGCTAAAAAGGCTTGTAAACCATTCCAAAATTCATGGCAACCACGATTTCTGATTTTGGTCCAAGACTTATCAATTGTCGCCATCTACAATTTAGGCGACAAATAAAGTGTTACAAATTTGAATAATTTGTAAAGTGTTATGAAATATTTTATGAATTACACATTTAAATAAAAATTTTATGAATATTTTATGAATTATACATTTAAATAAAAATTTTATGAATATTTTATGATTTACATATTTTATGAATTACACATTAATAAAATTTTATGAATATTTTATGATTTACATATTTTAGGAATTACACATTAATATAATTTTATGAATATTTTATGATTTACATATTTTATGAATTACACATTTAAATAAAAATTTTATTCATTAATATTTACAACTTAAATTAAAAAAATGTACAAATTACTCTTTAAAAATATTTTAATTTTTATGTTATTTATTAATTTATATAAAAAAAAAGTAATAACTTATTGTAGTTTAAACTAATTTATTTAAAAAAAAAATTAATCTCTTTTTTAAGAATTATTTATTTTAAAAAAATATATTATTTACAAATTTATATAATATATTATAATTTAAACTAATTTTTTTATTTAATTTATAAAATTAAAAGTTCAATTTTTTATTGAATTTTTAAATTTTTTTTTGAGAAATATTTAATTTATAAAATTAAAACTTTATTTTTATAAAATAAATTTATATTAAATTATAATTTTTTTAATTCCATTATTAATATTAATTTTTTAAAATAATAAAATTATCACAAACATATATGTGAAATTACAAAACTTACAATTTATTATACCAAACATAAAAGTTTATTAGTTTAATTACAATTTATATTAAAATAAGAAAATTCATTTTTATTATACTTTTTTATTTTTTTCATTGTTTTTATTTTTCTTTATTTAAAATATGTTAAATTACAAAACTTACATCCTAAAATTATATTTGATAACTTTTTCACTATTCTCACTATATTATCATGATAATTCATATTTAATATACTAAACAAAATTAATTACATTAAATACAAATTATAATATAACAACAACAAATAAACATTAATAAATAATTTCAATTCCACAAAATAATTAAAAAATGTAAATAAAAAAATACACCAATAAAATATTTATATAACTATACAAAATAATATATATAATATATATTTATATAAACAAAAATAACATTATGATATATATAATATACAAATAATACATTATATTTCAAAAATATAACCAAAAATTATATATATATATCCACAGTGTATATAAATATATTAATTAATTATCATTAATAACTTTGTTGTATACTAGAACATTATGCTAAATAAATAGATATATACATTATGCTAAATAAACTTAGAGAAATTACATGTTTTCACTCAGTTAATTAAACTTTCCTTCAAGTTCTTAATTCATTTTTCTGGTCCTCATTTTTTTAACCTCTGTTAATTTAGAACAGAGTCAAATTTAGTTTAATTTAGGTGACCTTTTCAAATCAATGCAGTTTTTAAAAAAGAATTATACGTGCACCGAATTATATATAATTTCAATATATTTATATAAATATAAATAGTATTAAACTTATATATATTTATATTTTTCCCATTATATATCCACAGTGTATACATTAATAATATTACAAATTATATATACAAAAAACTACACAAATCTATATATGTACACAACCTAAAAATTAAAACACCTAATATATACACAGATTTACATAACCTAATATATACACAGATTTACATAACCCAATATATACTAAAAATTAAAACACCTAATATATTGCAATTTACATAACCTAAAAATTACACAAATTTTTATATATACACATAATACGAAATATTAAAAACAATATATACATTATACATTACAATTCTTAACATTTCAAACATAAAACAAAAAATTAAATTATACAAATCAAAAATATATATATACATAATATAAATACCTTGAACCAGAAGCTTCGGAAGCGGCAGTGGCGGAGCAAGGGTGGTCGGCCGGAGGCGGTTTGGGCAGGCGAAGGCTTCGGAGTGGGCTGATGCGGTTGGGGGAGGCGGAGGGGAAAAAATTTAGGGTTTGGTATTTTTTTGAAGAAAAACGGAAAATGGTAAAAATGGGTCTGATGGGGTTTATATAGGCATTTTAGCGGCGGGGTATTAGCGGCGGACCCCGCCGCTAATAATAATTAATATATTTATTTATTTTTTTTTTAAAAAACTGATTACTATTAGCAGCGGGGTCCGCCGCTAATACCCCGCCGCTAATACTTTCAAATGTAACGGGCGGGAATTTTCCCGCCCACTCATTAGCGGCGGACTATTAGCGGCGGGCTCCGCCGCTAATACTAGTAGCGGCGGAGCAATAGCGGCGGGTCCGCCGCTATTAGTATTAGCGGCGGAGCAGTTGCGGCGGACTGCCCGCCGCTAATATGATTTCAAAAAAAAAAATTCCACGGCCAACAATAGCGGCGGACCCCCCTCTCCGCCGCTAATACCTATGTTAATAGCGGCGGAGGGGGTCCGCCGCTAATGTCTCCGCCGCTATTGAGTTAAAATGTTGTAGTGATAATAAATACAAACAAGTAACACGCAATAACTCAAACCGATTACAATCAAAAATAAAGAGAAAATAAATTTCTAAAACACTGAAACATAAATTAAAAATAAAACTAGTTCCAAAACAAACTATCTCATAACACATAATACATCATAAAACCGATTATAATTTTTTTCTTAAAAAAAAAAAGTGGGAATCAATTCTAAAAAATATTAAGACATAAATATGAAAAGAATCACTTCCATAACAAAATAAATAAATACAAATAATAACATACAATAACTCAAATATAATATAAAGAAACCGGTTATACTTATCAACTAGTTAAAAATTTGAGACAAAAAAACTGGTTTCGTAAAGCAACTAAGATAAAAATTCACACACAAAAACTAGTTATATTTATTCAACATGCTCAAACCCACAAAATAATTACACTCATAACATATTTACCCCATAAACACTCGTTCATTATGCTATATAACTGTTCTATTTTAGTTATAACCATGTTCAAGTTATTTTGTGTTATTTGTTTTTATTTATTATAACACTGTTATAGATTCGGTTCTATTTTAATTATAACTGGTTTGAGTTATTTTGTGTTATTTATTTTTATTCATTATGTTACAGAACTGATTATATTTTAATTATAACCGATTTGAGTTGTTTTGTGTTATTTGTTTTTATTCATTATGTTATAGAACCAGTTCCATTTTTATTTATATCTAAAACATCTATTTCTAGTGACTTATCCGACGACGGTAGCTTTTTCGGTGACGGTGACTTTTTTGGCGACAATAACTTTATCGATTAAACTTATTATTATTTTACAATTGTCGAATTTCTATATTTTTTTACAAAAATATAGCATAAAAAAACTCATATAAATGTATTATTTATTTATTTATTTATGAAAAAAGCCCATATAGCATAAAAAACCTCATAATCCCATAATATTATATATTTATTTATGCCATCAAAAAGTAAACTCTTATAATTTTGTCTATATTATGTAATTTTTACTTAATGTAATCTATATTTGTTATTGACATTTATTAATATATTGTATTAAATTAAATTATTCTATCCTTAGTCCACCATAGCTAGTATTGTAATGTATATTGTTTATCTTTTCTTTATATTTTTATTTTTTTTAAAAAAAATAATTTACCATATATAGGTTTTCAGTTATATCATATGTGAAACTAATTTTGACTCCACCATTTGACCCCAATTCCTGATCCTTATAGACTTTGATCGAGGACACAAACCTAGCCCCAACCCCAAGAGTCGATCGTGCATCTCAAAATCCCGACCTTGACACGAACCTTGTTAGGATTATTAATCCTTCGATTCCTTGTACAGCCTTCTACGAAAGTAAATTTTGATTAAAATTGAAAAATATATGATATTTTGTAGATTTGAGTTTTGGTTGCTGCACATGCTAGGGTTTAAACCCTACGTGCATGCACGGAGCCAGTTTTTATGGGGGCTTGCTCAGACAATGGGGGCCTTCAGACAAGATGTTTTTTGAGTTCTCGATCAGGCATCATTCGAGATGCTTTCTCACGCACCCAAATGGCCTGCCAGTAGCATCTGGGCTCGGTCCATGTCCTCCCCGGATACTGTCCGATTTTGCCAATTTCCAATTTTCTCAACTTTCAAAAATAATTTTTTAATGAAATAAAATTTAAATTTTGGTAAATTTTTGTGTAGATTCTTATTTTCAAATTTTAAACCTAATTATCATATAAAAATTAATTTTTTATTAATTTTTTATTAATTTTATTATTAATGAAAATTAATTTTAGATATTAGGAGACTTTGAATTTGAAAATTTGATCTGCAAATTTTCAAAAGGGTCATTTTCATGTATACTACCCCTATTTTTGGCAATGTTTCTAGTATATCGATTTCTACGGCCACCTATAGTTAATGTGCACTGCTTAGATAAAATTTTAAAAATTAAAACTTTAAATATAATCATGTTATGTGTCGTTGGACTCGTTTTGAATGTAGAATGCAGTGATGATAATTATTTAGTCATTTGAGCGTCATAGGTAAAAATGATATCTAATATTGGACTAAATAATTGGAGCTCGAGAGTTGAGAGCATATAATCATCATTTTAGACAAAGTTGAACTACTTGGGAGAGGGTATGGACTCAATTTGATTATTGGACTTGATTTTGTATGGGTTGAATAATATTAGACATACTCTAATTATTTTATGATTTTTAAAATGTTTAAAATATTGGAAACTTACTCTATATATTTGTCTGGATTGTTCTGGGCACTGAGTGCCAAGTGCCAAGTGCCAAATATATTTTTGCACAATTATTTATGCATGTTATGATTTTTGGGTATATTCAAATTACAGTCATCATCTTGCTGAATTTTTTGAAACAACAAGAAAATATGTTCTTGTGTTATATTTGTTCGTTTGCCTTTGGTTATACTCATAATTAATGAGAGCCATATAATCATGATTTGTGCATATTGTTGTTTCACAACCTAGTCTCTATGTCATCATAGGTAAATTAGGTATGTACTCACCTGAAAGTAAAGACCTATAGTATCTGTACAAGAAGTGAATTAAATCTAAATCTAGTATTATGGTTATCAACCGCAACTACTTGGGTTTGGAGGTCGTTTTCTATTATTGGTATTGAGAGCTAGGGGTGGACAGTGTGATATGCACAAGTAGCTTGTCTCTTTTGATTACTTTTGGTCTCTCTATTTTATTTATAAATGATGATGATGATGATGAGATGTTTTATTTTAAAAGCTAACCATGCAAGGATTTTTATTAAACTACTGGTCTTTTCTCACTCTCTATATTCACTCTTTTATGAACTCCGTTGGTACTTGTGGATGAGAGAGAATTGTTGATGGAGAATGATGTGATTAGCTCAGTCATATGAACAGTTATAGATAAAGAATATGATGGATGCTATATTTAAATTTAACTATTTTGTGACTACATAATTAATTGTGACAATATTAGTGTTCTAAGAGTGGTCCTATCCATTATTTTTAATATTTATTTATTTAATTTTGTAATATAAATTAAAACATCACTTCTAAGTATTATTTTCCAAAAAAAAGTCAATATGTGATCATCAACCACTCAAATTATGAATATTGCATATTTAAAAAGTATATTAAATATTTCGTCCAAAATTATCAAATACTTCTCTCCATCCAAGCCAGTCCACAAGTTCGTCAAGTTTGCTAAAAAACCACATTTCTTCTATTTGTTATATATATTGGATTCTCTATGGGGATGAGGAAAAAAGCTAGCATATATTATCACTTTGACAAAAAAAAAAAAAAGGGTAATAATTAAGATTAAATCGACAATAAAGTTGAACATACCGCAATAAAGCTTCATAGCAAGCAGTAGTTGACGAAAAATGAAGTAATAGCTTGAGGAGGTCCTCGTGACAAGAGGTTTAAATTAATTATTTAAGCAACGAATTGTAATGTTAGCACTAGAAGAAGCCCGAGGCCATCCCATAACTTGTGACCTAAAACTATTTTGTCTTCTGTGGATATTTGTGTTATAGAAAGGATGTTTGGTATTAATGCACAATGTCATTTCTTCCAAGGCCTTCCCATGCCTCAATAAAACTTTCGGTAGGCTAACTTCCTTCCCGCTTTTGAAAACTCCATGAATCGTTACTATTTTCAGGTTATGAAAAAACAACTTTAAGGTTTCTGCTTGGGATACCCAAAAATCCTCAGATTCAGAGGCGCTCTGTTGATCAATTTTCCATTTCTACATCATTCACATGAAATAAAGAGTAATCAGCACAATCAACACTAAAAGAAAAATGGAAAAAAAAAATTGAATATAGCACGTACATGTGTAGCCAGGGCCGGCCCTAGGCATAGGCGAGCTAGGCTTGTGCTTAGGGCCCACCTAGTGGCCCAAAAAAAAAAATTTGCCCTTTTAAAATTATACAATTTTTTTGCTGATTTTAAAAAATACTATTTTTTTCTAAATAAGGGCCCAAAAAATAATTTTTACCCTATAGCCCACTACAATTCAGGGCCGGCCCTGTGTGTAGCAAAGAGAAATGTTTTTGGCTCCTAAAAATATTTATCTTACCAAATTCACCTAAATCTACAGATCTATTATTATGCATGCATGAAATATCAAAAGCAACAGTACCATCAGGATTGATTTTTATTTTTATTTTTTGATATGGAAAAAAATCTTTCACCAAATATCATTTTTCATCAAATAATTAGCACGCATACTAATATTCATTAAGAATAATGTTTGTGATATGTACTTAAAATACGTACACTATATATCTGATATGATTCGATATATGTTATTATAATTATTAATTTTTTTTAAGAAACTATAATATTTACTTTAAAAATCTTGTATGTGAATTAATTAATTAAAATTTAGCTTTAATATGAAGAAGGATATATATGTTTAAATTTTTATAAGGTAATATACAATTTGAAATAAATGTTGTGAATACATACATATGTTTTTTTTAGTTTTTTTAGTGTACTTAGAAATTATTAGTGGTCTCGCTATCAGAGTATAATCTATATAAACTTTCAAATAACATAAAGTCATCATAGCTAAGGTTTCTTAATGGCAATTTTAATTGAAAGTTTATTTGGAACTTTTTGGTTGGTAAAAATACTAAAACTTATGGGATTTACATATGTATGTTGTGCTTCATATATATGATACGTAAACGTCAAAATAATAATTATAATAATAATAAGCAAATGTATACTTACTCTTTTCCTTTCAATCTTACTAATAATATGCTTAAGAATGAGAGTATGCAGCATAGGAGAGCTCCTAAACAGGCACGCTAATCCAGAAAGGTTATCTTTTTTCATATCAACATGCAACTCCAATGTCTGTAAGTCCTCAAACGGATTAAGCCTTTCTCCCAAATATATATGCTCAGACAGAATCTGCAATTAATTAAGTTATATACCAAATCAATAACAATATCAATTACACAAATTAAAATTAAAATTTACTACACATACGTACCTGAAGACAATTGCTTTCACCACCAAATTTTAAGCAACGGACATAAGCGAGACCAGCAAAGAAATCTGAAAAACTCTTCATTTTGGCCACACTCACATTTTCATCATCACCAAAACCAATTAAAGTTCCAATTGAAACCTCCTCAAGATTCCTCAAATTAACAAGAGAAGAAGAATCAGTTACAGCATTCTCTTCCCAAACAAGGCTTCTTAGTTTTGGCGCGTCAATCTTCACCCAACTCGCAATTTCATCATCATCATCATCACGGTAGAACTCTTCGAAACAAGTCCGGACTCTCAATGTGACGAGTTTAGGACAACAAATCTCCAAACTCCGTAAGCAATCGCAGAATTTGAGTTCGAATTCTTCTAGCGCTCGACACCCAATCCTCAGATGTTTCAGTCCCAAACAACGATGGATGCTGAGTTTGGTCAACAGAGGGAAAGATGAATGAGAGAAGAGATCCAACAACATCCGATGATCATTATCAATCAAAACGACATTACTTAGAGAAAACGACACCAAAGATGGAAACCCGGTTTTCATGACGGACAAATCAGGAGGCAACCTAAAAGCCGCCCTGCGTGATTTCAACGAGAGAATGCGGAGAGATTCGCATTGAATAACGCTTCTGGGAAACATTATGTTCTCATCGGTGATCACGTCGAGCTCTAATTGCTGTACGTTGTGGCGAACCGCGCGGCGGATCAAGTCATTGAGGCGTGATAATGAAATTGAGTTTGTTGTACGCACTCGAAGGGTGCGAATATCGGCGGAGTTTGATGAAGTATTATTAGTGGCCGTAGTGATTTTATCACGGAGATTAAAGACCTGTGAGATGGGGTCGGTGAGGCCATCGTAGTAAGCTTGGCGAGAGTATATTGAGCTCTGTGTAAAATGTTGTGAAGGAGAAAAGTGATGGGAATTAGTGAAATCGAAATCAAGGTCTGGGAAGGTGTACCATAGAGATCTCCATCTCTTGGATAAAAGGCTTGTTTGGGCTACCGTTTTGGTTGATAGGAGAGTGAGAATGTGGTGGATTAGAGCGTCTGGGAGTTCGCTGATTCGATCGATCTCGTTTGATCCATTCTTGTCGTTCCCGTAAATGTATCTCCAATTTCCTCTCTTTGCTGATGATCTTGTTTCCATTAATGACTAAAAAGCAAACTATAATTAATTGTTTGAATTTATTTATTGTACTTTTTCCTTTGCGTCTGTGACTGACTGTAAGTGGGAGTTTTATTATGTGAGTTGGGATCTAACTATAACTTCTTGATTTCTGAAACTTTCAACTTGTGAACGACATCACCGCTTCATTTTTAACTTTTAATTAATTCTTTCCAATTTAGAGTTTGTTTCGGGAATAATATCTCAACTGAAAGAAATTTTTCTTTTATTTTGTAGCGTTGGCTAACAATTTTTTAATCACTAGTTTTTTATTTTTAAAATTAGAATAGTGTAAATATATTTTTTAAAAATAAGTTCTATAAAACTTGTTTTTATTTTTTCATTTTTTTAATTGATAATCAAATTTTTTTTTAAAAAAAAAAAGGCTAATTAGTAATTTTTACTCCCAAACTTTGACATGTACAAAATCGTGTCCCTGAACTTTTTTGGCCGTTAAAAATTCCCCCAAACTATTGAGATTGTTAAATTTAAGGACTTTTGTCTAATTTTAGTAAAAAAATTCTAACATGGATGAAAGTTCAAGGGGCATGATTTAGTACTTATCAAAGTTTGAGGGGCATGATTTGGTAAATATCAAAGTCTGGGAGCATGTTTTAGTAAATAAACAATCACTGAAACAGTAAAATTGAATAAAATTAGACAAAAGTCCTTAAATTTAACAATCTCAATAGTTCGGGGGAAATTCTAACAGCCAAAAAATTTCAAGGGCACGATTTAGTACATGTCAAAGTTCGGGGGAAAAATTACTAATTATTAGCTAAAAAAATTACTTTCAATATTTTTTTAACCAATTTTTTTTTCTTAATTAATATTTTAGACTCCGACCAGATTCGAACACAAATCCCCCCACGGCACTGGTGCTAAACCCGACTTCTGACCCGAACCCAAATCCGACTCTAAACCTAGACTAGAATTAGATAAAATAAAAAAAAAATGAAAATAAACTTTACAGAACACACTTTTATTTTCTATTTTTAAAATTGAAAAACAAAAGTTGTTACAGAACGCACTTTTGTTTTTCAAAAACAAAAATTTTACTTTCATTTTGTAATTAAAAAATAAAGTGTTACAGCAACACATTTCGGAAGAAGAGGTTAAGAAGGCTGTGTTTCAAATGCACCCGGATAAAAGTCCTGGACCGGACGGAATGACACCGGCCTTTTACCAAAAGTGTTGGTCAATAGTTGGGAGTGATGTTGTTGAGGCAGTCAGGAGTTTCTTTCTCTCTGGGGATTTTGAACAGAATTGTGGTGATGCTAACATAGTGCTTATCCCGAAAACTAAGAATCCTTCGGATATGACTCAACTTCGCCCAATAGCTTTATGTAATGTGCTGTATAAAATCATTACTAAAGTTATGGTAAATCGTATGAAGCCTTTCATGGATGAAATTATCACTGAGAATCAAAGCGCTTTTATCCCGGGTCGTCTTATTTCATTCTTGTCTCCTTTGAAGTCCTTCATTACCTAAAAAGGAAGCGAAAAGGTAAAGAGGGATTTATGGCTCTCAAGTTAGATATGAGCAAGGCTTACGACAGGATCGAGTGGCCTTTTTTGGAGGCTATGCTTCGGAAATTGGGCTTTGTTGAATGGTGGGTTCGGTTATTGTTGAAATGTGTCTCTTCAGCCCGCTATATGGTGATTCATGGTAGCCATGAGATGGGTCCTATTCTTCCGTCAAGAGGGATTCGTCAAGGCGATCCATTGTCTCCTTACCTGTTTATTCTTTGCGCTGAGGGACTTTCGGCCATTCTTCGTAAGTTTGAGAGCAGAGGTTTGATTCATGGTTGTAAAGTGGCTAATGGTGCTCCAAGAATTACTCATATGCTCTTCGCGGACGATAGTTATCTCTATTGTAAAGCAACTACGGTGGAGGCAACAAGAATTCAAGAGGTGTTGAGTAAGTTCGAAGCGGCCTCGGGACAGAAAGTCAACTTATCAAAGTCCTCTATCTTCTTCAGCTCAAACACGGATTCGGCCACACAACAAAACATTAGTAATCAACTTGGGATGAATATTGCTAATGAAAACAGCTTGTATCTCGGTCTCCCCAGTACAATGAGCAGAAACAAGTCGGCGGTGTTGGGCTTTCTCAAAGAAAGAGTTCGTAAACGTATTCAAGGATGGGAATCAAAGTTTCTTTCCAGAGCGGGTAAAGAGGTGCTAATCAAGACAGTTGCTCAATCACTACCAAGCTACGCTATGAGCGTTTTCTTACTTCCATTGGAGATTACAAGGGACATGGAAAAGGTAATGACCAAATTTTGGTGGCAATCCTCAAACAAGAATGGCAAAGGAATACATTGGCTATCATGGGACCGTCTTTGTACGCATAAGGATAAAGGAGGCATGGGGTTTAGACACCTTCGGGACTTCAATTTGGCCATGCTAGGCAAGCAAGGATGGAGACTAGTTGTTCGCCCTCACTCTTTGGTGGCAAAAAATTTCAAAGCTAGATATTTCCCCAATGGCAATTATCTCTCGACTTCTTTAGGGAATAATCCAAGTTTTGTTTGGATGAGTGTATGGGAAGCTCAACAACTAATTCGAAAAGGTGTTCAATGGTGTATTGGTGATGGGAGTCTAATAAGCGTTTTGAATGAACCATGGCTTCCATGTCATGAAAATCCTTTTGTTACTTCATCACATCCGGCCCTTGAGAATGCTTTGTTACAAAATCTCATGGGAAATGATGGGAGTTGGGATCAGGAAGTGCTTGCTGATTTGTTCAACGAACGGGACAGAGAATTAATCCTCAAAATTCCTCTGTTTTCGTCAGTGGAGGATCGGCTTGTTTGGCAGCATGAATCTTCAGGTATTTACTCCGTCAAAAGTGCGTATAACTTGCTACAAGTTGACCATGGAAGATGGCATGACAACCTAGATGCAGAAGCGAAGTTTTGGTCTTCATTCTGGCGTCTTAAACTGCCCCCCAAAATTAAAAATCTGGTTTGGAGAGCATGTAGAAACTGCCTTCCTACTCTCTGTCAGCTTCGCACAAAAAGAGTTAACATTTTTTCTTCTTGTCCAGTCTGCCAGGGAGATGAAGAAACCATTCTTCATGCTTTGGTTACATGTCCAAAGGTGCAGATTGTGTGGAATAGAGTAGGTATTGGCACCAGGAATGGTTCATCGAATGGAAGCCTCTCAACTGAAGGTATAGACAGTTTTTATGACTGGTTTGTGCTTATTTTTTCTGGGGAAAACACGGCCAACAGGTTACTAATGTGTGCTCTATGTTGGGCTATTTGGGATGGGCGAAATGAAATGGTTTGGAAGAAAAAAGATTCGGGATTGGATAGTATAGTAATGTCTGCGAAAGGTTATCTTGATCATTGGACGAGTGCTCAAAATTCTCTTATTGAGACATCATGGACTGGTCTACAGTCGGGTGATGGTGCCGAGCTTTGGTGTCCTCCAACAGAAAATAGTATCAAGATCAATGTGGATGCTGCTATGTTTGATGGTGGAAACTCTTATGGTATCGGTTTGGTCGCAAGAGACAGATACAGCCCTTTGGTGGAAGCTAGAATGGAGTGTTTTTTGGGGCGGGTTAACCCTGAAGTAGTCGAGGCTATTGGAGTAAGGGAGGATTTAAGTTGGATCAAGAATCGCAACTGGCCGAGAGTTGTTGTGGAAACTGACTGCCTCACGGTTGTTCAAGCTCTACGAAGCTCTGTTTATATGATTTCTTTATTTGGACAAATAATAAATGAATGTAAACAACTCATGTTGGAGTTGAGTCATGTTAGTGTTAGGCGCTATTTTTAGCCTATGTTTTGGATCTAATTTATGTGCGTTTTTAGCTGTGTTGGGGCGGAATTACGCTTGTTTTCTATGTTTTCAGGTTCTTTGGAATAAAAGAGGTCTCGGGTGCAGAAATTCGTTAAAAGACGTGCTGAGCCGAAGAAAACACAATTTCTGAGTAATTGTGCACATCTGGCCGCGGCTAAACACAACCTGGCCGCGGCTAGATCTCGAAAATTTAGAAGGCTTCAGTCGCCGCGGCGATGAAGAGTCTCGCCGCGGCCATTTAAGAGATACAGAGAGACCCCTTATTTTCAATTATCTCGCCGCGGCGAGAGGAAGCTTAGCCGCGGAGAGATCCCGTACGGACCAGGGGTATTTTCGTCCATCGAACCCTAAATTTTAGTTATAAATAGAAAACTGCGATTGGAAGTCAAGGAGAGCGATCAGAAACCCTAAAATACAGCTGAGAGCGGCAGGAAGAGCACAGAGATTGAAGTGAAGATCCAGAATTCATCCACCAACAGTTCTTTTCTTTATTCCTCTTTAATTTCTTTATGTTGAATATTGCTATAGGAATGGTTATGGATTTGTTTCTGAACTAAATTTCCCATTTAGGGAGGATGATGATTGTTGTTTAATGTTTTGCCTAGTTAATGTTTAATTACCATTCCTCAATTCTTGTGTGTGAAATTATCTTAATTTGTTCTTAATTTCATGTTTAAGATTGATCACCTTGTGCATGCTCTATGATCTCAATTCAAAATCTGAAAAGTGAGAATTGAGAATGCTAAAATTAAGATAATCGATGTTCTATGTGAAACGAAAGTATTTGCATGACTTATGTGACGAGTAGATTATTACTTAATGCTGATTTCATGTTAGTTTAATTAAGGAATTAATTGGATAACATGTGATTTAGAATCTAGAAGATCTGAAAGGAGCTAGGTTATTTCATAATCTGTCATTCACTTCAAGAATAGGATAGTAATTAAGCATTAGCGATTTGGGTAAACAACAACAGGATTCTCCTCCCTATTATCTCATCTTGCTCAACTTTCAATTGTGTTATTAAGTTTTCTGAATTACTTTCATACTTTACTGTTTTTAAATCATAATTACTTTTGATCTGCCAAATAGAATTATAAGTATAGTTTAGTGGTATTTAATCCAATTCCCTGTGGGATCGACCTCACCTGTGTGAGTTTTACTACTTGATTGCGTATACTTGCGTAGTGTTTATAAATTATAGCAACAGTTAGTGTCTTTTTTGTTAAACGATCAGCAAATGTTGTAGCTCATAGCTTCGCTAGAGCTTCTCATTTTCATTCTGGTTGTATTTTCGGTTTGGAGAATGGTCCAATCGATTTGTTACCTTGTTTGGTAACGGAGTTTGATGGTTAATAAAACATAACTTTCCATTCAAAAAAAAATAAATAAAGTGTTACCAAACATTACCAAAGAATATTTTTATTATATTTTCTGAAATTTATTTTTCTTAAAATAAACATTAATCATATTGATTTTTCTTCATTTTTCTTAATTAATATGCGCTATAATCATTGCAAATATTCTTCTTTAGTTACACATTTTGCTCCTTTATCTAATTTATTAACAAAACTCTAAAAATATTCAAATACATATTATAATATTAGGATAAGTCTAATAGTAAATTATTAAGAATTTATTATATACTTTGAGTTAATCAGACAATTAATGGGATTATAATTCTACTAACCTATTTCATCAAAAAATTTAATTTTTATTATAAGTAGATAAATAAGCGTAATTTGTCAATTACGGAGATTTATTTGAAATGTGTTATAATGTAAGTTATTGGTGAACTAAAAATATTTTCAAGTTCAGCGATCTTAGCGACCCGGTTGGAGGCTTAAGATGTCATAACGGTTTTAGTTAGTAATATTGATGGAATAATTGAGATAAGTCAATTTTAAAAATATTGGGGTATTTTTAAGGTGCTAGGAGTTGACCAAATACCCTAAAATTAAAGATTTCTTAGTGGTTGTAAAGGGAAAAATCTACAATGATCGGAATGGAAGAATCTGGGACACTGACAACCTATAGAACAAAGGAAAAAGGATCGTTGATCAAGTTAGTAAATAGTTCGAATAAAGAATAGTTGAATGTAAATAAAGAAGATAGAAAATAAATATTTCCACCGTAGAGTGATGGAGAAGGACTGGTAATAATACTGGTAACGTATTGCGTGAATGCTTAGGTAAGTGTTCAATGAGTGAAGATGTGATGATCCTTCAGGACTGCAGGGTTCTCCTTTTATAGAGTCTCTGATGGTCAAATTCATTCGTTCTGAAGAATGAACGTGAGAAGTGGTCTTCCTTTTTTTCCAGAAGGAATGATCGATTCTTATCAGTTATAGACTCATTCCTATCCTTTGCATTTAATTGGTCTTGTAGCTACTATAGGCTCGTTTGGGCCTTGTATTTTTGTTAGGCTATTTTTAGCCTATGTTTTGGATCCAATTTATGTGCATTTCTAGCTGTGTTGGGACGGAATTACGCTTGTTTTCTATGTTTTCAGGTTCTTTGGAATAAAAGAGGTCTCGGGTGCAGAAATCTGTTAAAAGGCGTGCTGAGCCGAAGAAAACTCAATTTTTGAGTTTTTGTGCATATCTGGCCGCGGCTAAACACAACTTGGCCGCGGCTAGATCTCGAGAATTCAGAAGCATCAGTCGCCGCGGCGATGAAGAGGCTCGCCGCGGCGAGTTACGAGATACAGAGAGAGCCTAAATTTGGCAATTTCTCGCCGCGGCGAGAGGAAGCTTGGCCGCGGCGAGATCCCGTACGGACCAGGGGCATTTTCGTCCATCGAACCCTAAATTTCAGTTATAAATAGAAAACTGCGATTGAAAGTCAGGGAGAGCGATTTGGAACCCTAAAACACAGCTGAGAGCGGCAGGAAGAGCATAGAGATTCAAGTGAAGATCCAGAATTCATCCACCAACAGTTCTTTTCTTTATTCCTCTTTAATTTATTTATGTTGAATATTGTCATAGGAATGGTTATGGATTTGTTTCTGAACTAAATTTCCCATTTAGGGAGGATGATGATTGTTGTTTAATGTTTTGCCTAGTTAATGTTTAATTACCATTCCTCAATTCTTGTTTGTGAAATTATCTTAATTTGTGTTTAATTTCATGTTTAAGATTGATCACCTTGTGCATGCTCTATGATCTCAATTCAAAATCTGAAAAGTGAGAATTGAGAATGCTAAAATTAAGATAATCGATGTTCTACGTGAAACGAAAGTATTTGCATGACTTATGTGACGAGTAGATTATTACTTAATGCTGATTTCATGTTAGTTTAATTAAGGAATTAATTAGATAACATGTGATTTAGAATCTAGAAGATCTGAAAGGAGCTAGGTTGTTTCATAATCTGTCATTCACTTCAAGAATAGGATAGTAATTAATCATTAACGATTTGGGTAAACAACAACAGGATTCTCCTCCCTATTGTCTCATCTTGCTTAACTTTAAATTGTGTTATTAAGTTTTCTGAATTTCTTTCATATTTTACTGTTTTTAAATCATAATTGTTTTCGATTTACCGAATAGAATCATAAGTATAATTTAGTGGTATTTAATCCAATTCCCTGTGGGATCGACCTCACCTGTGTGAGATTTACTACTTGATTGCGTATACTTGCGTAGTGTTTAAAATTATAGCAACAAGTTTTTGGCGCCGTTGCCGGGGAATTGTCTAAGATTAATATTACAAAAAAATTATACTAACTTCTACTTTGGTATATTTTCTCTTGCTGATTTTTCTAACCTTTTTCTTGCAATATTTTCTTGATTTATTTCAGGAATCCTAAGTGCATGCGCCGTCAAGGACAAACAGTCATATTACCAGTTGATCCTGAAATTGAGAAAACTTGCAGGAGGAATCGAAAGAACAAGAGGCAAGAAAGAGTTTCGAGAATCGCCGAAACATCAGAGATCATGGCTGCGAATGTGAACAATAATGCTGGAAACAATGGGGGTAATAACGGTAATAATGGAGGTGCCGTGGAAGATCAAGCTAATGGTCGTAGCTTGAGAGATTACATTCTCCCTACTCTGACGGGAGTGCAGTCATGTATCAGGCCACCGGCAGTGGATGCAAACAATTTCGAGATTAAGCCTGCCATCCTTCAAATGGTGCAGTCTTCAGTTCAGTTTGGTGGTCTCCCTTCTGAAGATCCTAATTTGCATCTCTCTAACTTCATGGAACTTTGTGAAACTTTTAAGGTTAATGGAGTTAGCGATGATGACATTCGACTGAGGTTGTTTCCATTCTCTCTCAGGGAACGAGCCAAGAGTTGGTTGAATTCTTTGCCACCTAATTCTATTGCTACATGGAATGATCTGGCAACAAAATTCTTGTCAAAGTTCTTTCCTCCAGCTAAGTCTGCAAAGCTAAGAGGAGAAATCAATAATTTCTGCCAACAAGATAATGAATCTCTCCATGAGGCTTGGGAGAGGTTTAAAGATCTGATCAGGAGGTGTCCCCATCATGGTATAGAGAAGTAGATGCTGGTTCACAACTTCTACAACGGGTTGGTTGGTAATACTAGAACTCTAATAGATGCAGCAGCGGGCGGAGCTTTTATGAGAAAGAGTGCTAATGAGGCATATGATCTATTGGAGGAGATGGCTCTAAACAACCAGCAGTGGCCAACTGAAAGGAGTCAATCCAAGAAGGTAGCTGGTGTGTTAGAAGTCGATGCCATCACAAAGTTAACAGCTCAGGTAGAGGCATTGACAAAGCTAATTGCAGGGCAAGCTAAACAAGCCCAAATTGTTTGTGAGTTATGTGGAGGAAGTCATCACTTTTCGGAGTGCCAAGCAGATGTGGATGATTTGCCAATGGATGAAGCTAAGGCCATTGGGAATTTTTCACAGAACAACAACAACAACAATTATGGGTTCAACCAGAACAACAACCGAAGAAATAGTGGGTTCTATCAACAAAGAAATCAGAACCAACAGTTTAATCAGCAACAAGCCTCTGGTGGAAGTTCTAGTTTGCAGACGCATTCTTGCTCCAATTCATGACTCGAAACTAGATCTTCAATTAAAGACTGCGAGACTCGGATGGGCCGGTAGCAACTCAGGTAGCAACCCGCCCTCAAGGAAATTTGCCTAGCACCACTGAAGTTAATCCTAAAGAAAACTGCAAGGCAATTACCCTGAGGAGCGGTAAGAAGTATGATGGGCCTGAGTTACCACAACCAGTTGAGGTAGATGTAGAAATAAATGCTCAACCAGTGCCGACACCAACACCGACAGCAGAGAAGGCTACTGATAGCCCAGCACCACCACAACAGTCTCCACCGATTAGTATTGATCATCATGTAAAGATACCCTATCCTCAGAGGCTGAGAAAGTCAAGCTTAGACAAGCAGTTCACCAAGTTTCTAGAAGTCTTCAAAAGACTTCACATTAACATTCCTTTTGCTGAAGCTCTAGAGCAGATGCCAAGTTATGTGAAGTTTATGAAGGAAATTTTGTCAAAGAAGAGGAAGATGGAAGACTATGAGACAGTGGCTCTAACTGAAGAGTGTAGCGCTATTCTACAGAAGAAACTCCCTCCAAAACTCAGAGATCCAGGGAGTTTCACTATTCCTTGTACTATTGGTAAAATTGAAGGGATAAATGCACTATGTGATTTAGGAGCCAGTATTAACTTAATGCCCTTGTCAGTGTTCAAAAGATTGCAGCTAGGTGAAGCAAAGCCAACTACTGTAACTCTTCAATTGGCAGATCGATCGCTAGCTCACCCTAGAGGAGTCATTGAGGATGTGTTAGTAAAGGTGGACAAGTTCATCTTTCCAGCTGATTTCATTGTTCTGGATATGGAAGAAGATAGTAATGTTCCTATCATCCTGGGGAGACCTTTCTTGGCAACAGGGAAAGCACTAAATGATGTTCAGAAAGGAGAGTTAAAGCTAAGGGTACAAGGAGATGAAGTTGTATTTAATGTGCTCAAAGCAATGACCTATCCTACGGCTAGTGACAACTGTTTTGCAATTGATGTGGTGGACCAGTTGGTGGAGACAAAGACGCATGCTGAAGATCCTCTTAATCTGACTTTGGTACAAGAAGAGGTGGTGGAACAAGACGGTAAGGAAGCTTATGAGTATGCTTTGTGGCTCGATTCTTATGGACCGCTGAATAGAAAATATTATGAAGAGTTAGGAGTCATACCAACAAGGCCTACCCCATCTGCGAAAAGCCTCCTCAACTAGAGTTAAAAGTTCTACCAGAGCATCTCAGGTATGAATATTTGGGAGAAAATAAGACACTTCCTGTTATTGTGGCTTCTTCCCTATCTTCTGTAGAGACAGATAAGCTATTACGGGTTCTAAGGAAGCATACAAAAGCCATTGGATGGACTTTAGCAGATATTAAAGGGATCAGCCCTTCAACTGTAATGCATAGAATCTTAATGGAGGAAGGAGTGAAGCCAACCATTGATGCACAACGTAGATTAAATCCACCAATGAAGGAGGTTGTCAGAAAAGAAGTCTTGAAGTGGTTAGATGCCGGGGTAGCGTATCCTATTTCAGACAGTAAATGGGTGAGCCCAGTCCAAGTTGTTCCAAAGAAAGGAGGGATGACGGTGGTAAAGAATGAGAAGAATGAACTCATCCCAACCAACGTCACGGGATGGAGAATTTGCATTGACTACCGAAAACTCAACAAGGCCACAAGAAAAGATCACTTTCCACTCCCATTCATTGATCAGATGTTAGACAAGTTGGCAGGACAAGAGTACTATTGTTTCCTTGATGGGTACTCAGGGTATCACCAAATAGCTATAGCACGGAGGATCAAGAGAAAACAACATTCACATGTCCATATGGTACTTTTGCTTTTCGACGAATGCCATTTGGGTGTGCAATGCTCCAAAGCAACATTTCGAGAGGTGTATGATGGCTATATTTTCGCATTTAATAGAAAAGTGCATCGAGGTGTTCATGGATGATTTTTCGTTGTTTGGCTCATCGTTTGACCAATGTCCGAGCAACTTGGAATTGGTTTTAGCAAGATGTGAAGACTCTAATTTGGTGCCGAATCGGGGAAAAGTGCCATTTCATGGTTACGAAGGAATAGTCTTTGGGACATAAAATCTCAAAAGAAGGTATTGAGGTTGACAGAGCCAAAGTATCTACAATTGAGAACTTGCCTCCTCCGGTTTCGGTTAAGGGAGTTCGAAGCTTCTTGGGTCATGCCGGGTTTTATAGAAGATTTATCAAAGATTTCTCCAAGGTGGCCAAACCGCTATCCAATCTTCTTGCTAGTGGAGTACCTTTTGAATTTGGGAAAGATTGTCTTGAAGCATTCCAAATTCTCAAGGAGAAGTTAATCTCAGCACCGATCGTGACTACACCAAACTGGGAATTACCTTTTGAAATCATGTGCGATGCAAGTGATTATGCTATTGGAGCAGTTTTGGGACAACGGGTTGACAAGGTATTCAGAACTATTTACTATGCAAGCAAAACCTTGAATGATGCCCAACTGAATTACGCTACTACAGAAAAAGAGATGCTAGCTATAGTGTTTGCATGCGACAAATTTCGACCCTATTTGATTGGTAATAAAGTGATAGTGTATACAGATCATTCTGCAATCAAGTACTTGATGACTAAGAAGGATGCCAAACCAAGACTAATTCGATGGGTTCTTCTTTTGCAAGAATTTGATCTAGACATAAAAGATAAGAAGGGTACAGAGAACCTGGTAGCAGATCACTTGTCAAGACTAGAGCTGGAAGAAAGTCAGAATACAAAAGAGGTACAAATAAATGAACAATTTCCCGATGAACAACTCTTTATTGTGAGGGAAAGTCTGATGGTACCATGGTATGCTGATTATGTTAACTTCTTGGCTGCCAATATCACTCCTCCTGAGCTATCTCGACAACAACTAAAGAAGTTCTTTTCTGAGGTGAAACATTATTATTGGGAAGAGCCAATCCTCTACAAGCACTGTGCAGATCAGATAATAAGAAGGTGTGTGCCTGAAGAGGAGATGTACTCTATTCTTAATCACTGTCATGCTTTACCATGTGGGGGACACTTCAGTGGAACTAGAACAGCTGCCAAGGTGTTGCAAAGTGGATTCTTTTGGCCAACACTTTTCAAAGACGCTAGTACTTTTGTGAAGGCATGTGATCGTTGTCAGCGTACAGGAAACATCTCAAGGAGAAACGAAATGCCTTTGACAGGAATCTTGGAAGTAGAATTGTTTGATGTATGGGGGATAGATTTTATGGGTCCTTTTCCTTCATCGTTTAGCAATCTATACATCCTATTAGCTGTGGATTATGTGTCAAAATGGGTGGAAGCTGCAGCCACACCAGCTAATGATGGTAAAACAGTCCTTCGGTTCCTTCAAAAGAACATATTCACTCGGTTTGGTACTCCCCGAGCGATCATAAGCGATGAAGGGAGTCATTTCTGCAACAAACAGTTCGAAGCACTCCTTTCAAAGTATGGTGTTCGTCATCGAACTGCCCTCCCCTATCATCCGCAAAGTAATGGCCAAGCTGAGATTTCTAACCGGGAAATAAAGATGATTCTGGAGAAAACGGTGCAGAGATCAAGGAAAGATTGGTCAAGAAAGTTGGATGACGCATTGTGGGCTTACAGAACAGCGTTCAAAACGCCAATAGGGATGTCACCATATCGGTTGGTGTTTGGAAAGGCGTGTCATTTACCGGTGGAGTTAGAACACAAAGCTTATTGGGCAATGAGAACTCTAAACATGGACTTAAAAGCTGCTGGGCAGAAAAGACTACTACAGTTGGATGAGTTGGAAGAATTTCGAAATGAAGCATATGAAAACGCCAAGATTTACAAGGAAAGAACTAAGAGATGGCATGACAGAAATCTAGTGAGAAAGGAGTTTCAACCTGGTCAACAAGTTCTACTCTTTAACTCAAGACTAAAGTTGTTTCCTGGTAAATTAAAATCAAGGTGGTCAGGGCCATTTACGGTGATCAAAGTGTTTCCCTACGGAGCAGTGGAACTAAAAGGTGAAAGTCCTAATACTTTCAAAGTGAATGGACAGCGATTAAAGCTCTACTTGGGAGGTCAATTTGATCAAACCAAGTCCGCCATGATTCTGGCGCCACTTTGAAGATCTCGATCAACGTCTAGCTGAGCGACGATAAAGTTAGCGCTAATTGGGAGGCAACCCAAGTGTTCTTTTGATTTAGTTGAACTCTTTTTAAGTTTACTGTTATTTTTTTTTTTTTTCGTGCTGTTCATTCTGTTTCGTTACTGAAAAAAAAAAAAAAAAAAAAAAAAATTTTGGTCAGTGGCCGCGGCCATGGGATGTCTGGCCGCGGCCAGAATGGTCTTACAGAGACAGGCTTATTTTCGCGAATTCTCGCCGCGGCGAGGGGACATACCGCCGCGGCGAGATTTGACTTACAGAAAGTCCCATATTTTCACGGATTCTCGCCGCGGCGAGGCTAAAGGTCGCCGCGGCGAGATTGGTCAGTTTTTCCTTTTTAAGAGCCAAATCCCTACATTTCAAATCAAACACCACATTCAAATCCCTAACTTCTCCAGCCGAAAAACCCTTCTCCTCACTATATTTTCTTCATCTAATCCCATTCAAAACCAATTTTCCTCAAAATTATCCATAAACTCTCATCCTAAATCATCATCATCCCTTATTTCTCTCATCTAACACCCTTTTCCCCTAAAAATCCACCCCAAAATCCCTAAACCTCACCCAAATTTCAGAAAAATCACTATTCACCTTCTTCTTCCTTAAAACTTCAAGGTTCTCATCAATGGAGGTTGACTAAAGAGTGATTTTCATTGAGGTAACAAATTTTAATCTCTCTACACAAGTTTGATTGGATTATTTGTGGATTGCTAGAGAATATTAGACTTTGTGTTGGAATTTTTTTAGAATTTTTGCTCATACATTGTTGAATATTATTGTTGTGAGTGAAATTGAGTGTGATTGTGAAAGGGTTAAATCCCGGGAAGTCAATTTTTAAGGGGAAGTGCTGTCGAAATTTTGAAAAATCTTGGGAGTTAGGATATAATTTTTTTTTTGCTATGGGTCCAAAGAGGTCAAGGGTTAATGAAGAGGGAGCTTCATCATCCAACCCATCTAGGGGACGCTCTAATCTTGATAGAGTTAGGTTTACCAACATGGAGGCTCAAGAGCGGTTTTTGAAATTGAAAGATAGGGCATTCATTGAAGATAGAGGGATAGACATTGTCAACCTAAGCCAAACTGCCAACATTCCCCCTGCTTTTGCATCTATTAGGGATCAAATCCTACATAGGCAGTGGACTAAGTTCGTAGATGTCACTGAGCGTGGTAATCAAACTCTAGCTTTGGAATTTTTAGCCAACTGGCCTGAAAGAGAAGAGGGCAAAGTTAAAGTTAGGGGGGTTAGAGTGCCTGCTACCACAGCCGCTATTCATGCCCTTTATGACCTCCAAACCTTCACTAATGAAGAACAACCCTTGAAACGACAATTTTATGAGAGAAGTTTGAATTATGTGGATATTGCTGAGACTCTAGGGTATCCTGGCCTTAGGTTCCATGAGCTTAATGGAGAACCATACCAATTGTACCGATGTGAACTCAATCCAGTGGCCAAGGCTTGGCTTTACTTTGTTAGTGCAAGGATGCTCCCCAACAAGCATTTTTCTGATGCTCAAATGGACAGACTTAAATGGGTTTACGGCATTATGAAAGGGTATAATTTGAATGTGGGGGATATTGTTCGAACGACCTTTGACATTATGGTTGAGGGATCTTCCGGTGGAGGACTTGGGTTGGCTGGAATAATCACTGATCTATGTGAGAAACATGGGGTACCACAGTACTCATATGATACAAAGGCACCGCCACAGCGCCCTATTAACTTGGCGACTGTTCTTCGCTTCAAACCTCCTCATCCTCATGGTCAACCGCCAGTTCAAGGAGGTCCTCCGGCAAGAGAAGAAGAGGAACGTGAGGACATCGAACCACCACGTCTTGTCGGGCCTCTTGACCCTGCCATGCAGTACACTCACAATCAGCTGAATTATCTGATTCAGCAAAACATGCATATGCAAAATTACATGGCCCAGAGGAGTATCTTCGATGAGCAGCAGGTGGCTCAATTGAACACACTTGTCACGAGGATGAATATCGGTGTGGATGATCCAAACTATTTTCCCATGCCGCCCCGTTTCAACCCTTATGACCAGCCACCGCCGCCAAACCCCTTTTAAGGGGCTCAGGTAAGTTTCTCTCACCCTGGTTTATTTTCACACATTGGGGACAATGTGCATTTTAGTTTGGGGGGGGGAAACTTAATTTATTTATTTTTTTTCGCATTTATTTGTTTTAGTTTAGTCTGTTTTAGTTTTTTTTAGTCTTGCGTGATAGCTAAATTGAAAGATGGATTGAATTGTTGTTATTCACTTGTGCAATGGATTGAAACATAACTGTGTGCTTGACTTGCAACTGTTTGAATTAAATTGGATGTGTGCTAGGAAGTGATTCATGTAGATTTAAAACATTTGCTATTCTCACATATCACCTCTGTTCTATTTGGTTTGTGGAATGATTGATTGAACATGGAATAGAATTTGTATGACATACTCTCTTGAAGCGAAATCCTTGATATTTTCTGTTTGGAAAGTGATTTAGGCAAGTTTTCTTTGGAACGATTGAGCCTTTCAAGCCTACCTAGAAATTTTTACCATAGTATACCCAAAGTTGAGCCTTAGCCTGTTTTAAAAATTTTTCACCACTTAACTGACCTGAATTCGTTATCTTAAACTCTTTTCACCCTGAACATACCTTATTATGCCATGAGCCTTGAAGCAAGTTTGGGGGGGAATAAGTGCTGTAAGTGAAAAAAAAAAATATAAAGTGTAGGAATGAGAGATTGAAAAAAAAAAAAAGAATAATATTGTGTGTTGTGCCTATGGAAAAAAAGAAGAAAAAAATGTGTCTTCTTGAAAAAAGTTAAGAAAATTATGAGGTACACACATAAGAAAAAATTGCAATCTCTTATTTTTGTTTTTGGGATATATGGAAAGAAAGCAAAAGAAATGTCTAGGCTTGCTTGATTAAAAGTGCTTATGGTATAGTATAGCTTAAATGACTTCTCACCTACCCATGTACCTAAGCCATGCGATGTTAACCGAAAAAGACTTATTGATTCCGAATAGAAATTTGTCAACATTAGTGGAGAGAGGTATGTCATTCAAACTTATTGATCATGTGTGAGTGGGATGTTTGAAAGTTAGAACAGTTGTGATATTGATGGCAATTGCGATGCTTTATGTTTGTATGAATTACTTACTTGTAAATTGCACATTCAACTTAGTTCTTAGAGTTGGCAAGTTGAAATTCTGGTTATTGATGGATTGAAGTTGTGCAGGTGGTGGTAACAATTAAATTGTTGGAAAGTTTAGCTATCATTGTTAGTTTGTTTTTAGTTTAGTCTTAGTTTACTCGGGGACGAGTAAAGAGTCAGTTTGGGGGAGTTTGTTAGGCTATTTTTAGCCTATGTTTTGGATCCAATTTATGTGCATTTCTAGCTGTGTTGGGACGGAATTACGCTTGTTTTCTATGTTTTCAGGTTCTTTGGAATAAAAGAGGTCTCGGGTGCAGAAATCTGTTAAAAGGCGTGCTGAGCCGAAGAAAACTCAATTTTTGAGTTTTTGTGCATATCTGGCCGCGGCTAAACACAACTTGGCCGCGGCTAGATCTCGAGAATTCAGAAGCATCAGTCGCCGCGGCGATGAAGAGGCTCGCCGCGGCGAGTTACGAGATACAGAGAGAGCCTAAATTTGGCAATTTCTCGCCGCGGCGAGAGGAAGCTTGGCCGCGGCGAGATCCCGTACGGACCAGGGGCATTTTCGTCCATCGAACCCTAAATTTCGCTATAAATAGAAAAGCTGCGATTGAAAGTCGGGGAGAGCGATTTGGAACCCTAAAACACGGTGAGAGCGGCGGCAGGAAGAGCATAGAGATTCAAGTGAAGATCCAGAATTCATCCACCAACAGTTCTTTTCTTTATTCCTCTTTAATTTATTTATGTTGAATATTGTCATAGGAATGGTTATGGATTTGTTTCTGAACTAAATTTCCCATTTAGGGAGGATGATGATTGTTGTTTAATGTTTTGCCTAGTTAATGTTTAATTACCATTCCTCAATTCTTGTTTGTGAAATTATCTTAATTTGTGTTTAATTTCATGTTTAAGATTGATCACCTTGTGCATGCTCTATGATCTCAATTCAAAATCTGAAAAGTGAGAATTGAGAATGCTAAAATTAAGATAATCGATGTTCTATGTGAAACGAAAGTATTTGCATGACTTATGTGACGAGTAGATTATTACTTAATGCTGATTTCATGTTAGTTTAATTAAGGAATTAATTAGATAACATGTGATTTAGAATCTAGAAGATCTGAAAGGAGCTAGGTTGTTTCATAATCTGTCATTCACTTCAAGAATAGGATAGTAATTAATCATTAACGATTTGGGTAAACAACAACAGGATTCTCCTCCCTATTGTCTCATCTTGCTTAACTTTAAATTGTGTTATTAAGTTTTCTGAATTTCTTTCATATTTTACTGTTTTTAAATCATAATTGTTTTCGATTTACCGAATAGAATCATAAGTATAATTTAGTGGTATTTAATCCAATTCCCTGTGGGATCGACCTCACCTGTGTGAGATTTACTACTTGATTACGTATACTTGCGTAGTGTTTAAAATTATAGCAACAATTTTAGCCAAAGCCCAATGTATTTTGGATGAGAGGGTTATATTTACTGACTTGGTTTTGAAGGATTGTAATTCTAATTTGGGCCGTAAGCTAAAACGCATTTGGGCATGGTGCAATTTTTGGCCACTATAGTATGTCTCTTACTCTTTGAGTCAAGTGTGGTTAAGTAGAAGAGTAGTTGCGTTGACTGGCAAAAAATTAAAATGTATGTATCGATAAGAATTTTTATTTTTCAGTACATCGATTAACTTGAAGAATGTATAAATATTGAGTTTGTATTAGAAATGATTTAAATGAGTAGCATATGTATATATGTATGTATGTGTATGAGAAAGAGATAAATAGTATGTGGTAAAAAATAATAATGGCAATAGTTGTTGTGATAATAATAATAATAATAATAATAATAATAATAATAATAATAATAATAAGGATGTAGATATATTTTTTATGTTGATTTTGATTTTGTTATATGTATATGTATGTACTCCGAACATATAATGCATATGTCTAATATTTTAGTTTGAAAAGTATATACGGTTTGATTTTATTTGACTAAACACTTGTGGACCTTGATTTGTAAAAATGATATTTTGAATGCTAGAAGCCCAATGATGAAAGGTCTTTTGAAGTTGAATTTAATTATATAAATATGTACAAAGTGCAAAAGTAGGTGACGAAAGCATGTTTTGTTTATTTTGAGTCTTCTGCTCATTTTCTTTGGTCATAGACATGTGGTCTGTTATTTCAGACCTTTCTCCTCCTTACATTGTTTTTCTTTCAAGTATATCCCGTATATATGAACAAAAGTAAAGGTATTCGACACAGTGTTTGTAGAGTCCTTTCTCTCTCTTCAGGTTAATTTGCTTTGAATCTATTTGTATGTTCATTTTATTCAAGCAATGTTTTGTCATATTTATGATGAGAATCTTGTTATTTTTTGGACTTTCATTTTATGTGTAATATTCTATGTTGAGCTCTTTTAATGTGGGTTTATGCTCTGTGAATTGAGCCTTCTTAATGTAAGACTTTGCTCTATGTATTGAGCTTTTGGATGTGTATTGTTGTTTCTTGATGTAGGATTATGATCAATATCATTGATTTGTTTTCATTGGATGGGATGTTTATTAAGATGGACGATTTAGTTCTTCCCTTGACTTTTGTATCTATAAGATAGTCATGTAGCTTAGACTTTGTTACAAACAAGACCCTGTACTAGTTAGGATTCTTGTATCTGTTCTAGAATTGTCACATAGCAAAGAGTGTCACTTTAAGACTTTCCATCTATATTTGGATCATACATCTTTTAAAAATGCTACTATTAGAGATACTTTAAGATCTTGAGTGTGGCTAAGACTTTATAAACAAGTTGTATTTCTGTAATATTAAACTTAATAGGCCGTATAAATATTTATAAAGTCAATCCATCTTATTTTTATAATTTATTTACTTTATTAGTTATAACTAAAAAAAAGTCCTCAATTTTTCTTTATCACACTTGTTTGATATTTTTTTAGTGGGTGGAACTTGGTTTGTAATTATAGAATAGTTATGAAAATTTTTACTATGAAGCTCTAAAAAGGAGTCAACTGATGTACATTTTATTTATTTTAATATCTGAGAGAATATTTTAGTTTAATTTTTTTTATGACCGTCCACATTATACGCCGAAAATTTTGAGAAATTCAAAAACTTTAATACGCGAAAAATAAGGTTAAAACAGTCTATTCACATGCTTATAAAATAAAAGAATCTTGAGTGTAACATACTATTTGAATCTTATTTTCAGTGTGTTAAATTTTTTCGAATTTTTTAAAATTTTACAAGATATTTTAAACAATTACAACATAAATGATAATAAAAAAAATAAACTAAAAAAATTTCAGAAATAAATTGGAGTGCATTTGTCAACCATCCAATATTTATTTTCATACCAACTTATTTGTTTCATACTTGATTAATCGATTCAATCAAATGATAAATTAGCAATATTAAAATTAGAAATTTAATAGTTTTTACTAAAATCAATGATGAGTGAAAAAAACAAAACTAGTTTGGAATGGAAATTGCAGTTAAGAGATATAAGTATTTCAATAATTCTTAACCGTTTGCAATAAACAAGTAGACCTCCCATAAAATCCCATTTCCACAATTTATTGAAGAGAACAAGCGAAGCAATGAGAATGTTGGTTCAATCATATTCATTGATCTCCAAAAATGTAGCATATCTTACAACTTAGCCTTACAAACTATAGTGAGCAGTAATGGAGAGACACATACAAATTTTTCTCAACAAGATTTCCTATGTCTTCATAGCCTTAGCCTCGGTCACCCTTCTTTTCCTCTTCCTCCAAATCCCCGACACCTGCGTCCCACACTCCTCCGCCAAAGCCCACCTCAGATTTCCCAGATCCTCCTGCGATTACCCTTCGCCCCGAGAAATCGTGACAATCGAGAAGAAGAATAAGCGCCTCTGGTCCACCCGGTCTTGGCAAAACAAAGTCTCTTCCTTTGTCCAATTCTTCCAACCATTTCGGGATCTGGGCCTTCTTCATAACCACTCCAAAGTCCTTTGCGTCTCCGTCGGCGCCGGCCACGAGATCATGGGCCTGACCCAATTGGGTGTAGTTGACGTCACCGGAACCGAGTTGGTGGACTCGCCGCCGCTGGTGAGTCGGGCCGATCCTCATAACTTGCCGTTTTTTGATAATTTGTTTGATTTGGCTTTCAGTGCCCACTTGGCCGAGGCGTTGTTCCCGTCGCGATTCATTTCGGAGATGGAAAGGACAGTTCGGCCTGGTGGGGCTTCTGTGATTGTTGTTGACGAATGTGGGGATGAGGAAACAAGATCAATTGTTGGTTTATTTAAGAATTCGATATTTGTTAACGCCATTAATGTTACTTTGACTGGAATGAGAATGACCAGAATTATGATGAGGACCCAAAATGTTCCATCTTGAATTTTGGGGTTCTTGTTGTTTGATTTATATACATGTACAGACATATTGTTTTATTTGTTTCGTGTTGCTTGTCTTCAGTGTTTGCTCATGTTTAGAGTTGAAAATGAAGATGTGTAATTGGATGGTTATAATAGATTGATGGAGTTTCAGAATTGCAGATATGAAAATACTTGTCTTAATGAACAGTTCACTGATGTTTACATTAGCATCACAGTGCTCACATTTTGAATTCATTATACCAATAACTTAAAATTAATTTGTCGCCAATGAAGATCTTAAGCTCCAGAGGATAGATTTAGTAGTTTTGAGCCATTACAAGGAATCAATTTTAATTGCTAGACTTTTAATTTTCGGTAAGATGACCTTTCAATTTTTAAATAGTGTTGTTCTTATTAGAATCACCTCTAAAACAGGAGTCGTTTTACTGTTCCCCTTAACCTGTTTTGGCCCCAAAGCCTGCTTGCAACCCTTGCATATATGAGCTACTTGAGTTATTCTGGTTTCAGACCATTTTGATACTTAAGGAGTTGGAACGATTTTAGTATTTCACTATGCATTGGCAATAGAAAAGAGCTAAAGAAGATTTTATTTATTTATTTTTCATTCAAAGCTAGACAAAATTACAATAATCCGAACTAATTGAACAAGGAAATTAGGATCAGTAAGTATGATCTATTTCTATACAACAGCAACTAAGAACTTCGAATCTATGTACCAATTGCAGCTACCTGATCAGCAACCTCAAAAGCTCGAGAAATCCCATGAACGGTGAACTTTTTTGAAGTGAAAATGTCGGGCGCCACAATCTCGATTCCATTTATGATTAGTCCACCTTTGAAACCTGCTGCCCCTGCAACCTCGAGAGATAGATCACGAACCAATGTCATGAGCAACGTTCCAGCAGGCAATGCAGTAAGTTCTTTATACGTTAACCTCTGAGGAAGTATGTGAAACCACACTGTTCTTTTGAGTAGGGGTGAAGGAGATGTCAAAGACTGTAAATTTGGAGGAGCAAAGATTGTTACAGAATTCAATCCCTTGTAATCTTTAAGAATCTCTTCAAGAACAGAATTTAATCCTATAGCGAAAGGAACGAATCCGTTCGAGCTCAGCAACCTGACAATCCACGACCATTCAACCATGTTGGTGGATTTCACAGCATCCGAAACTAGAACAGACATTGCGTTGCAGGTGGGGGCTTGGATAGAGTTCCAACCCTGATGAACATCTTCAGGATCCAACGAAGAAAAGGGCTCAAGAACACCGTGGACGGAAATGGTTTCTGCAAGAAATACATCAGGATGAGTCACTGAAACGTTGTTGATATCAACTGTTGTTTCTTTGAAGTCGATGTTAGTGATGGCAATGTTCTTTTGGCGGTGAAGGGTCGGCAAGCAACTCCCTCGAGGCTTCTTTAAGAGGTCTTTCATGGGAAGGTTGAGAGGAGAGGTGTGATATTGAAGGAGGTTTCTCAAAAGCCATGGTGGGAGTGAAGAGTTGGAGATGGCATCATCTTGAATGGCAAAGATAGTTGAGTTTGGAGATAAGAGGAAGATCTCAGGGGAGACTTGAAGAAGGGTGGCCATAACGTTGAAGCCAGCTTTTCTTAAGGCTTTGGAGGCGTTGAGGGAGAGTTCATGGAAATTGAGTTTGGTTGGGGAGGATGGATGTTCGGTTTTGGAGTGCATTGATGTTGAGATGGCTATGAAGGCCAAGATTACAGACACGGTGAAGTAGACCGGTGCACGCCACGAGCCGGTGCAACAATGAGCCATTGGAGATGGAGTAACTAGTGAAGCTTGTTTTTTTAGAGGCAAGAGGCTCAGGCTTATGTATATATGGGCCAAACGACTAGGCTCGGCCTTCGTTGCTCACCAATAGGAAAGGTGAAATTATGGGCTTAGAGCACTCCAAATCTTTTTTTTCCTCAAACCTTTAAAATACTTCACTAAAATTTTACTTTTTTTTTTATCTTACAGTATATTTTTACATTACATCATACATCAGTTTATTTGTATTTTTCTCTACATCATTAAATTAATATTAATTTTATTTTCTACACTATTAAAATAATAATTTTGAACATTATATAATTTACATAAATAAAATATTATTTATATATTATTAAAATAAATTTTGAGAATGCACTATTCATTCTCAAAATAGTTGTATTAGTTTGAGTGCCTCTCTATTATACACATGATTTAAAGAGTTGAGAGAGGTCCTTTTACCACATTTAGCTAAAAAATTTAGAAAATTTCTATTATAAAGAGACTGTTGTGAGTACTCTTACTAATAATAGAAATTTAACGACCTAAAAAGTTCAGGAGTATGAATAATGAAAATCTATTTTACTATTATTTTTTTTAAAAAGAAAATTAGTTAGATTAAATTTTATCAAGGATCATACCCTAAAAATTAATAATTTTAATTAATTGATTTTCTACTAGAATATTTTGTTAAATAATATAGTCTCTTAAAATTTAACCAAAAAGAAAAACAATAACATTAAACCAAAAAATTGTTACATAAGTACATTTTATATAGAATAAATATAAAGCTGAAATATGAGGCAGTGACGTGGTAGCTTAAAATCGTTTTAAATACTTCTAGTTCTATCTATTTTCTTTTTTTTTTTTCAATTTTTTATTCTATTTTAAATTCTCTTCTTAATTCTCTCATTTTTATTTTAATTTTTTTATTAAAGAACACGATGGGAAACAGAGGGAACAGAAACATCAAAGCTCTGGTCGACAATGGCAGGCTCTACTTGATGATGGGAAGGACGATCGTTGAAGCAAAATAACAGTCCTAATCTTCTCAAAGATCTGGATTTGGAAAATTTTCTCTTTTCTTTTGGTATTTTTTCTAGGGTTTCCTATTTGACAAAGTCAAGGGGGAAGAACGAAGAACGAAGAAGAAAAAGATAGAGGATGAGAGAGGGGTTAGGGTTTTTTGGGTTAGGGTGGGGTTCCAAGAGGAAGAAGAAGAAGAATTAGTTTTTAAAAGTAGTTTTTTTTTTTAATTTTTTTAATTTTAAAATATTTTAAATTATTTCTTTTAATATTTTTATTATTACTATTAGGTGGACCAATAAGAATTTGTCACGTTTACACTTATGTACATAGTAGTAGCAGGGCTGGCCCTAAGTTGAAATGGGCTATAGGCAAAAAAAAAATGAGGAAATTACATGATATACCCACTTTACTTTATTTGTTTTCAGTTTTACCTCCATTTTCATATTCTTTAAGATATACCTACTTTTAAAAATGATATCCTCATTAAACCCTTTAGGTTAATGCAAATTATATGCTAAACTTAAGTAGAGAGTGAGGGTATTTTAGGCAACCCAATCAAAAAAGTGGGTATATTTTAAAAAAAAAATATAATATGAGGGTATTTTTGATTAATGGAAACAAAAAAGAGGTATTTTCAACTTATCCCAAAAAAAATTTAGACCCTTGCTATAAAGATAAATAGTATTTTAAAAATTATTAAAAAAAAATATGTATATTTTTTTAAAGGTTTTTTTTTTTTTTATTTGGGCCCCTAAAATAAGTGGCCCTAAGTGCGGGCCTAGCCCGCCTTAGTCCAGGGCCGACCCTGAGTAGCAGTCTACTTTGGCTCTTATTAACAGACTAAAGTAGATGGAAGAAGTACGAACCAAAACAATTATGAAGATTGAGGAGTTTAGCTCTGATTCTTTTAGTCTAGGGGTTTGATCGTGCAAAATTTCTAAATTTCAGGAGTTTGGCCGCAAATTACCCATTTAAAAATTTACTAAAATTGCAAAGCGGGCCCAATTTCTTGTTTACCCATAAAATAAAGGGCTATATTCAAAAATATGGGAAAAATTATTAAGGTTATGATAAATATGGCATAAAAAGTTTATGACACTAAATATGGCATAAAAAGTAAATGACACTAAATATGGCATTATCTAACAAATCAAACTAAAATTATGATTTATAAAACATTTAAAAGTTATCTGAATTTAAGATTCATAAAAAATAAAAAATTAATTAATTTTTTTTTTTTGGTAAATCAACAAGTGTATGAGACCAAACAAACAATTTATACAACCAAAGAGCACCCTCAATAAAAGGCCTCAAGAAAAACTACAATCTTTACAATGAGTTGAACCAACTCTCTTCACTACTAGTTACATTTTTAGGCCATATACAAGTTATTCTATTCTTAATGACATCTTTAACTTTGCACACAACTCTATCACAATTTCCTATCTCTCCATTCCAAAAAATATTATTTCGGGTACACCAAATCATGTAGATCAAGGCTGTTGTGGCAGCAGCAAACACTTTCTTTTTGAAGCTATTGCATCTTGCCTTTGACAGCCACCTGCTTATAGTTTTCAAGGAAACAGTCGTGGCTTTCCATTGCAGCCACCCTTTGATTTTAATCAAACAATCTTTCGAAAACTTGCAGCAGAAAAATATGTGCTCTACGGTTTCACTGCTGTCATTACACAGTAGGCAGAAATCCTCCTCAATTACTCCAAATCTCATCAGTCTTTCCTTCGTCTTCAACTTCCCAAGCATCGCCAACCACGCAATGAAAACTATGCTTTGGGATGTTGAACCGATTCCAAACAAATTTGTCCCAAAACACTCTAGCCGACTGCACATGTAATTCTTGATAACCAGCAGCTACCAAATATTTGCCTTGCGCCGTGTTTATGGAACCAAAACTCTTCATTTGTTCTTTAACTATAACCACTTTTTTCCAATACCAACTTGCTTGAGCTGTAGGTTTATATCTCCACCAATCCATCCTTGATGTAGACATTATGAACCCATTTAACCTATAGGTTATCTTCCTTCTTGGCAATGGCCCAAACATATTTAAAAAGGGCCGCTTTGTTCCAATCCGAGATACATCTAAATCCCAATCCACCTGAACTTTTAGCTTGACAAACCGATGCCCAATGAACTACAAGAACTCCTATTAAAGTATATTGTCCATTCCATAAAAAGCTACGACAAATAGACTCAATTTCACTTACAATTTTCTTAGGCAGCAACATCACTTGGCACCAATATGAATGTATAGCCATGAGGACTGAGTTAATAAGTACCACACGGCCAGCAAAAGATAAATTCCTCGAGCTCCAAGTTTTGATCCGAGCCATCATCTTTTCCACCAACAGTTTGCAATCTGCTGAAGATATCTTTTTTGCACAAATAGGCACACCCAAGTATTTGAAAGGCAAGCTCTGCTTTTGAAACCCTGAGGCATCTAGAATCCTTTGAACATCTGTCTCTGTCATATTACTTATTTTTTTAAAAAAATAAAATAAATAAAACTATAATGATCGCCAGAGTTGTCGCTCGTGCTAGAAAAGTTACCAGAGTTTGCTGCCGGCACCAGAAAAGTCATCGGAGTAGCTTCCGGTGCTGGAAAAGTCACCAGAGTTGTTGCCGGCGCCAAAAAAATTGTCAGAATTAGCATTATCGCCAAAAAAATCACCAGAGTTCTTGATGCGGGTTTCTTGATGAAGAAACCAAGAAACAGGTTTATTGATGAAGGAATCAGTTTCTTGGTAATTTTTCTGGTAATTTTACCGGTGACAATGCCAATTCCAACGATTATTCTGGAGTTTGATGTCGGTGCCGGAAAAGTTGCCGGTGTCAAAAAAATTGCCAGAGTTATAGCCGGCGACAAAAAATTCGTCAGAATTGGCATTGTCGCCAAATCACTAGAAAAATCACCAAGAAAGTGGCTTTTTCATCAAGGAACTAGTTTCGTTACACAACAATCATAAAGATTATGAAAACAAAACAAAAATGATATACACTAAAAATAATTGAAACCACTTTCATCAATCAACCAAATAGAGAAAAAAAAATACAAAAAAATACTCATAAATATAAACAAAACAACGCACAATGCACAATAATAATCTAAAACAAAATATAAGTGTGAAAACCAATTTCAAACCTAGAAACAAAATAATAAAAAAGAAACTTAAAATAAAAATATACAATAAAATCATAAAATAGAGCAACCTCATTACAGAACCCTTAAAACCTGTAAAACAAATTTTGAACTTATGAACCCTGCGAAATCAGATTCGAAACTTTGAAAAATCAAAACGAAATATAAATGCTAAACAATAAAGTTAACCGAAACAAGTTCTCAAAATTGGCATAGTCGCTGGAGTTGATGCCGGCACTGGGAAAGTCACCGGAGTTGCTACTGGCGCTAAAAAAGTCATCAGAATTAGCATTATCGCCGGAAAAATAACAAAAAAATTACCAAGAACCTAGTTTCTTCATCAAGAAATTGGTTTCTTGATGAAGAAAAGAAACCAGTTTCTTGGTGATTTTTCCGGTAATTTTTCTGGCAACAATACCAATTCCAACGAATTTTCCAGAGTTTACTGTTGGTACTGAAAAAGTCACCAGAGTAGCTGTCGGTGTATTAGTTGTCAGAGTTGCTACCAACGCCAGAAAAGTCGTCAGAATTGTCATTGTCGTCAGAAAAATTACTGGAAAAATCACCAAGAAACTGGTTTCTTCATCAAGAAATTGGTTTCTTCATCAAGTAACTGGTTTCTTCATCAAGAAACCAGTTTCTTGGTAATTTTTCCAGCGACTATGCCAATTCTGATGACTTTTTCAAACTTTGTTGTCAGTGTCGGAAAAGTCGCTGCAGTAGCTGCTAGCGTGAGAAAAGTCGTCAGAATTGACATTGTCAACGAAAAAATCACCAAGAAAGTGATTTCTTCATCAAGAAACTGGTTTCTTGAAGAAGAAGAAGTCAGTTTCTTGTTATTTTTTCAATGATTTTTCCGACGACAATGCTAATTCTGACGAATTTTCTGGCGCTGGCAGCAACTCCAGTGATTTTTCCGGTACCGACCTACTCCGGTGACTTTTCCGGCATCGACAGCAAACTCCAGTGACTTTTCCGGCATTATTGACAAATAAAACTTCCTAAACAAATGAAAACATTAAATATGTGATTTGAAACCTAATTACATATATATGGCATATTAAATACCATACAAAGACCTAAAAATAAAAAAATACTATATAAATTGATAAAACTTAAATGTATTATATTTATCATAAAAACCTTTAAAATCCCATAATAAGTGTAATTTCCTCTAAAATAAAAGGGAAAAATAAGTCCCCCCATTCAACATGAGGAAATTATACTTTATACCCTTTTTATATTGTTCTCTTTTTATTTTTACCTTCTTTTTTAAAGTTTATCATTTTTATCTCTTTTTTTAAACATTACACTAATTTTGCCCCTATGACTTCAAGATACTCTTCATGTGACTCTCTTATGTTAGGGTATTTTAGGTACAATACATATAAAAAGAGGTATGTTTCAATTAAATTTAAAATTAAAGATAAATTTGATTAATTGATTAATAAAAGTTGTATTTCTCAACTTACTCCCCAATGTTGTGTAGCACATATCATCAAGCAGATCCACAATGCCCTACTGGATGCACCATCAAAGAGAAAAGGAAGGTTCTCCTACCATTGTGATTTATTAATAATATTATTATATATAACTTTATGAAATTTAAAATAATTATATTTATGTATATAAAAAGTATAAAAAATAGATTTCTTATCAAGTTTCCTTTTCATAAAAAAAAATTATATTTTTTTCCATCATAATAATTTCCTTCTGCAAACCCTAAAAAAAAAGTCCTCCTGCAAAATAAAAGGTCAATTAATCCCTGTGAATTACTAATTATATTATTTTTCTCTCTTATAAAAAGTGCTCATCCTCTGTTTTGACTCACATAAATACCAATTACAATACAACCAATTCATTAATGCGAAATTCAGATGTCTACATTTTGAATATAAAGTCAAAAAAGGTTCAAAATAACGTCTCATACCCCACCAGCCACAACCAATAAAGCATTTATTTATGTATAGTTATTATATCAAACCTCTCTCTTAATAATTTTGCTTGCCTCAACCACATATTTAGTATCATATCACTAATTATTAAATCATTCAAGACCCTCTAACCCCCTTCTAATAACTTCTTCCTAAATCATAGCTCTATACAGTATCACTAGTAATTTATTGGAAGCATGCTTATCCAAGCTTTAATTTTTACTTGAGGAAATTCACCATGTTAAGTTTTTTTTTTCTTGTGAAGTTGAAGGAATTATAAGAGAGAAAAATGATAGTGATATTTCCTTTTTACTTTTTTTCTAATTGCTTTTGCATGCAGAATTGATTCTAGTAGTCTATCTAATTAAGGATAGTTGCTGCATAACATCTTAAAATTTTACTTTTGTAATTAATAGAGATTCAATCATTTTTTTTAGTGGCAAAACTACTTCAAATTACTAAAACTATAATTTTATATGTTTTTGTCTGTGAGCCTCCATTAAGTTATAATGACTAAAATACTTGTGTCACTACCTATAATTGAACCGTGTCTCATAATTATTTATGATGTGACTTAATTAAATTGTGACACATGTTATTATAGTCACCACTTATTAAAAATTAATCGGTAATTTTGCCGCTAAAGAAATATATTATATTTCTTTCGGTTAGATTATCTCTAACTTAAACATTAAAATTTAAATTTAGTGTCACACTATTATCAAATTAATACTAAATTTAGTGTCAAAACTTATTTTTACTCCAACCACAACACTAAAAACATATTCCTTATTATTATAATAATTTTTTAATAAAATAAAATATTATCTTTAATGTGTGTTAAAATTTATAATATTTTTATTGTGTAACATTTTTTCATTAAAAAGAAATACAAAATGCAATAATTTTTTACTTAAATCTAATTGAATTTAATAATAATTGATATTCACATTTAAATTTATACACAATAATAATAATTGATAAAAGTCTTTAAATTTAACAATCTAATAATTCAGGGGAATTTTTAACGGCCAAAAAATGTCAAAACTCAGGAAGAAAAATTACTAATTATGCTAAAATCAATTCCTGCCTCCATCCCACGTCAAGTGGAGCAGATTTTACAACATAGAAGGCATCCGTGACTTGTTCATATTCAATGAACATTAATTTCTCATTATGTACTAATTGTTTAAAAGAGAAAAAAAAATATAAAAAACAAAATAGGAGTAAAAAAGGAAAAAGAAAAAGGGAAACACATTCACATGATGAGATTACAAAAAAGAAAAGAAAAAAGGCCGAAGATTTGGCTCTTCCTCTCGAAATAGTACTTTTCTACCTAAATCTGATGGCATATATTCCATAATATATCACGGCTAACATTATGGCATTCCGCGTCTTATTATATTAACTCTCACACACTTTCACCAAATATACAATAAATGATAAATATGTAAATAATAATTTCTAAATAAAAATCAAAATTAGCAGGGAGGGAGGGGCATCCAGGCATTGCCATCTGTCGTATGTACTCGGCTCCATTCGCAACCTTAACAGATTTTATTTTATTTTATTTTTCTGAAGAAATATTAGAGCTTTACAAATCCTATACCCGGTTCCCACTACTTTGGAACACTAAATTAAAACTGAGTGATAACTACTCAATTATCTAAAGATATGCCCAGAACTAAGTTTATGGCATCAAAGTGTACACATTCAGATTTTGATCAGAATTGGTAATATAAACGAGAACAGAAAAAGGCAGAATATATAAACTGAAAACATTCACATTAATGTATATCTTTTATATTTTTTTGAGTTATAAAATGAACTGAAGTAATCCTCAATATATATATCTATATATTTATATTTTAATGCCATAAAACCCAGTATTCTTAACTTCTGCACAATATATATGAGAAGAAAAAAAATTAAACCTCACTAGCTTCCCATATCATAAAATAGATTCCTTTACTACTCCTAATTAGTCCTATCTAAAAGAATGAACATCTAACTACTAATAAGTATAAAGCCCCAAAAAGTTTTTTTACGAAGGTAGCTGAGCATTTCTCTTTCTAGTGACCCGAATATAACAAAACACAGCTGCAAATATGGCAGTGACAAGGCCACCAATGATAACACCTCCACCAGCCATAGACTTATCAGAATGGTGTTTCCCCATCTTTCTACTCGCCGGAGCTTCAGCCTCGGTTTCGGCCTCTTCTGGTTCTTCCTTTTCTTCATCAGATCTCTCAGCAACACTTGGAACTGGCCGATCTGCTGTCCTGTTCACATTCACAACACCTTGAGCTTTTAAAATCCCAGCAGGGTTTGGCTCAGATACTTCAGATTTATCACCTAAAGCCTGGATAACCAACATCCCAGCTAGAATTAAGCCAAACAAACAAAGCCTATGAGCCATTTCTTGATAATGGATAGTTAAGAAGAGAATGTATTGTATGTGTGGGTTGTACTTGGTTGAGTTTGTGTAGTGAGTTTATGAGTACCGGAAGGCTTTGAGTGATTTTGATTCTTTACTTACGATTGAGGGTTTGGGGGACAGTTTATATAGAAGAAGAGAAGAGAAAGAAAAGATTTTTGGGAGTGACGACGTGTGGCTGGAAGTTGAGGAGAAAGTTGAATCTTTTATTCTCCATCATAAAAGTGGTCCCATTCTATGTAAGTTTTTTTTTTTAATAAAATATTTGTAAAAAATAAAAAGCTGGAGATTATTGGGAAGAGAGAAAGAGAGGGTCAGGAGAGGAGAAGGTGACTTAGTTTTGTTTTGTACTGCTTTAGTTTATTTGATGTGAAAGTAACTAACCTAGGCAGGTGATCACTTGAAGACCTGAAAGAATTGAAAGAAAGTGAATTAGAGAAGTAGACATCTGGTGGTCACCAACTGACTATTGACAACTGGATTCTTCTTGTTGCTAAGCTATGGGGTGGCTTCACATCCCAAGTTTAATTATAAATTAATCATTGTTTATAAAAGATAAATTTGGGTTACATACTTAAATGTGTAATATAGAACGATAGTACCATCTCCAATCAAAGTATAAATAAGTGGTAAAAAGTTAAAATATAATTCATTTAAGGGATATTGGCGGCTAAACCACCTGAACTTTACGGTTTGTAACACTTAACCACCAAAACTGAATTTTTGGCGGCTAAACTACCTAAACTCCACTTCCGTTTTGCTCTGCACACCTCCGTCCAAAAATCACAGTTAAGTGTCACGGTGGACTGTCCTCGTGTACACACTTGTACACGTGACAAATTTTTAGTGGTCCACGTAATATTAATTTTAAAAATAATTATAATATTTAAAAAAATTAAAAATAAAAAAAAATTATTTTTTTTCTTTTTTACTTTTTTTTTTAATTTAAAAAAATTAAAAAATTAATTTTTTTTTTCCTTTTTTTTTTCTTTTTCTTCTTCTTCTTCTTCTTTCTTTTTTCTTCTTCTTTTTCTGCAGAAACTCTCTTTCTCTCTCTAACCCCTTTCTCTTTCTATATACATATATATATATATATACATGTGTGAAGAGATCAAATTAAATAAAGATGGTGAAACTTGGCCAGGATTGCTCAAGAAGTTCATTGATTTTAATGTTCTGCACTCATTTCACAAGCTCTGCCATTACCCCATCGACAAGGTCTCTGCATTGCTGAATCGCTTCACTTCGATTAGAATCTTGATCATGGTGAGGTAAGTGAGGTGGTTGTGTTTGTAACCGCGCTGTTGGGCAGTCCAGCGGAAGATGTCGAAGGCTAGATCTGGGTCCGATTGAGCCCATAAGGTGTCGCTGGAGAGGTGAAAACCCATGTTTCAAAATCTGAACCCATATCTCGAATTGCTTCTTGAGTGGGGTTCTGGTTCGGGATGCGATTGGGTAGTTAGGGATTTGGGGCTCTGGTGTTGGTGGGTTTAGGTTTTCTGGGTTTTGAGTGGGTGACGAAGAAAAAGTGGGTTGGGAAGAAGAAGAAGAAAGAAGAAAAAGAAAAAGAAAAAAAAAAAAGAAGAAAGGGGTTAGAGAGAGCGAGAGAGTTTCTGCAGAAAAAGAAGAAGTAAAAAGAAAGAAGAAGAAGAAGAAGAAGAAAAAAAAAAAAGGAAAAAAAAAATAATTTTTTTAAATTAAAAAAAAAAAGTAAAAAAGAAAAATAATAATTTTTTTTTATTTTTTATTTTTTAATTTTTTTAAATATTTATAATTATTTTTTAAAATTAATATTACGTGGACCACTAAAAATTTGCCACGTGTACAAGTGTGTACACGAGGACAGTCCACTGTGGCACTTAACTGTGATTTTTGGACGGAGGTGTGCAGAGCAAAACGGAAGTGGAGTTTAGGTAGTTTAGCCGCCAAAAATTCAGTTTTGGTGGTTAAGTGTTACAAACCGTAAAGTTCAGGTGGTTTAGCCGCCAATATCCCTTCATTTAATAAAAAGTGTACTCTAATGGTGGTGCGCCAAAAAGTAATGTAAATTTGGCACATAGTAAATTTTGTGCTAAATTTGGCACAACATAAAATTTACACCACAATAAATGCACTATTTTTTAATTTACATTTATGTCATTTCTATTATTTTATTAGTATATTTAATTATCACATTAAATTATGAAATATTTTATATTATTGTTTTACTATCTTACATATTAAAATAATAATAAAATTGATTATAAAGATGAGATTTTTTTTTTAATAAAACATTAATTAGATATTAAATTTATATCAAAATTTTGTAATTGTCCATTGGAGCACAAAGCTAAAATTTGGTGTAAATTTACTACAAAATTACTTTTTGTACCAAATATAGCACAATTTTTACATCTCCCATTAGAAATGTCTAATATACCATCCATTAAAACATAAAATAATTATACTAGTGTATTAATTTAGTTCCAATTTTACATCTCAAATAATAAAACCCACACTTATTCATTTTTCTTCTCTCTTTCTTGTCTCTCTCTCTCTAGAAAAGTCACACTCACACACATACTCAAGTGAGTCTAACCGGAGCACCCAACATCAGAGCACCCATTGCCGGAGTTAGCTGGACCACCATACTCCACAACAAGTGCATTAGACCACCACAAACACCCACTGTAGCAACACATTTCTTGCAAAAAAATAAAAACAAAAACTAGATATGTAATTTCTTTACTAATTGTTGTTGGGTTTAGTTGTATTTAGTTTGTATTGAATAGATCTACACATGTGATGCACATTGTTTGTTGATTTTGTGTCTGAAATGAAACTTCGATATAGTTGTATTTTCCAGGTTTTTTTGTCGTTTAATGATATTTAGTGACATGTTAGCGATATTTTTGTAATATATTTGCGAATTGGAGGTTAGGGATAAAATTTAACGATATTTACCAATGCATAGCGATATCCTTAGCGAAGTAGATCCCTGCATATTAGTTTATCAGAGATTAGCGGTGCTTATCGATGTTTGGGGACATACGTATCGATATTGTTTCATTTATATTAGTCGAGTGAATTTTAGTGATGTGTTTAGCGATATTTCACGATATATTTGCAAACGAGTCTAGGGACGAAGTTTAACAATATTTACCGATATATAGCAATGTCCTTAGCAATGTAGATCCATGCATATTTCTTTATTAAAGATTAGCAATATTTATCGATGTTGTTCCACTAATATTAGCTAAGTAAATTTTAGCAATGACAATTGATGGTTTGTGATACATTTAGCAATGTATATTAGAAAGTGTGGAATTTACTTTTTTCAAGATATTTATCGATGTGTTTGCAAGTAGCACGTAATTTTATTTTTTCAACTAATTTTTTGTTCTATGTTTATTTGCAGATTCAACTGAAACCTCTTCTTTGATCTTCACTAACTCTGGATCAGTTAACTGAGCAGCTTTAATTCACTCCAACAGATCAAATTGCAGCGTCAAGTTATAAAGTTTGCCTACAACAAACTCGATGCTAGATATGACCATGTCCTCTGCTAATTGAGGTAAAATCTGAACCATACTAGTTACTTGTCCGGGACCCTTCCTGCTCAGGGCATCAGACACTACATTGGCTTTCCCTGGATGGTAAAGGATCTCACAATCGTAATCCTTAACCAACTCTAACCAACGCCTCTGTCTCATATTCAAATCTTTCTGAGTAAAGAAATATTTGAGGCTCTTATGGTCAGTATAAATTTCACATCTCAAAAATGGTACCCTTGGTGGGGTCCAGGCAAGAGTTGGACATCATCCTGTGACTGTATATCACCAATGGTCGCGATATTGGTATCTATTGGAGATAAAAGATGCTCATCATCATCATGTTCCCAATCTTCTTGGTACACATCATCATCATGATCACACTGGCAGTAATCATTTGCATCATGCATTCGGTCATCTACAAGTTAAAATGGTTATGGTTCTCCCTCCTTCAACAATGTCATCATGTCGCCCATTTGAACCATGAAGAACTCCTTTAACTTTTTCTAATTATCCAAGTATATTCAACCTTTCTACCACTGCTCTATAGTCTAGTGTATTAGTTATAGCGGTCAAGGCAGATGGCTCGATTAGTTCCTAAGGCAATGGTGGTGGAACTATATTTTCCTTACTCATGACCTCAACAATGGTTTTGGCTTATGTTTCAAACACCAAACCTTCTTGTGTACCATTATTGTTCACCGTGTCATCCATTTCCATCTCAACACAAAGAAGGGCTTTACTATCGTTGATGGAACTGTAATACTCCTTCTCAGTAGACTAAGGGCACAAGCAGTGATGTGTGGTTAACTTCCAAAAAAAAAAAGATAAAAAAATATTAAATTTTGTTACAAATCCCAAAATCTCAAAAAACATATTGTGAAATATGTCAAAACAAGTCGCCACACATCGTTAAATGTTGCTAACTATCTACTAGCAAGTGTCGCTAAACATATTGGACCATGTCGCGCTATGTCGCTAAATATCAAATGTTATAACTAGTAAAGTAAATCATCATTAACTTAATTACAACATTTCGCGAAAAATATCACTAAATAACCATCTGCTTAAATAATGAACATAGTCACTTATATCGCCAAATATATCGATATATTTTGCTAAATATATAAACACCTAATAATTTATCAACCAACAAACAAATATCGAGAAACATCGCTAATATAAAAAAATGGCCAAAAAAATAAGAACTTACACTTGTATTAAACATTTCTAAGATGTCACTCGCCTTGATGTCTTGTTTTCACTAGCCCTCAAGGCCTTTCAAATTTATCATCCTAAGGAAATTGCTCCCACTGCAATGACCATACTTCTTTTGCACTTTCTCTGTGGCTTCAAATACCCAATACTGTATGGCAGGTGCTAGCCATGTACGGTGTACTTTGCCTTCTGAGAAAACTTCTTGCCTTTCTTCTTCTCAACATTTTTCTTGCAATGCTCCATGTCCTCACTCATAGACTACGTCAACTTATGAAAAGCATGCCCGCCCCACGAATATTGGAAGAAGAACTCGAGGTCATCAACAAATTTCAACATTTTTGGCCAACACATGGACATTGCTATCTTTCAAAATCAATACTCCCTCAACAAAGGCTCATAGTTCGAGCTTGTAGATATCATCTACAACTCACATCTCTCTACTTGGAGCATAAGTGCCTCCAACTGACCACCACTCTTCCCTTCAAAATACATCCTCAGGAAGCGGTCACTGGACTTGGCTTCTATCTCTTCGTCTGTAGGGGAACTACCTATACGGAGGCTAATAATCATTTGAAACTCAGTGCGCCTGAATCTCATGTCATTTTTACTCACATAAAATCATATCTCATCTTCCAAATCTTTATTAACTTTTATTTTTTTGTAACAGTAGGTTGTGTACCAACGAACCAGAGAAGGTCAAATCTCCAGCTACCTAGAATGGCCCAAAAGAGCATGCTTTAACCCTCTCAGTCAACTATGCTTTTCAAACTTGGCCTTAATAAGTGTAAACCTATCTAAGTCTCGATAAGTAAGACGACTTGGGAAAGGCTTGATAACTAGAAGTTTAAGCCCAGGAGCCATCTGCAAAAATTTTAAGAAAATAAACAGAAACGACATATTAAAACCCAAAGTAAAAATATCACAAACATATTTCTAATGATATCGCTAATTATATCGTTAAATTTAAATCTCCAACGCTAAACATTGCTAAGTCTATTCCCTTTATGTCGCTAAACAAATCGTTAAAGATCGCTGATTATGTATTCTCCTTTTATATAGTTGTCAATATCATTATATATTGCTAAAGATATCATAACACATCGCTAATTAGTAGACATCAACAAAAAACCAACCCAAACACAAAAAATTAAACAAAAAGCAAACATAATTCCTTTGTTATTGCTACATGTCGATAAAAAATTGCTAAAGATCAATAATCGTGTATTCCTTATTTTATTGTTGTTAATATCATTCTATATTACTAACATTATTGCTAGAGATCACTAATCGTGTATTCCCTATTCATTTGATATCGATATATATCGCTAACGATATTGCAACACATTGATAATTATAGAAAAATCCTAAAAATGAACATACATCAACAAAAATCAAACCCAAGCACATAATTTAAAAGTAAAATCAAACATATTCCTTAAGCTCAAGAATAATCCACTAAACAAACCCAAAATTTAATTTACAAAACCTAATCCATGGAAAAATCACACAAAAGTAAAAATCCATACCAAAATGTGGTGAGAATCGATGGTGGGTGGCTTAAGTCTTGTTATCCACATTGATGGAGGTCCTTAAGGTGATCAAAAAACCTAATGTAGGTGGATTACAAGACTTCAGGGTGGTTGAGCACGTGCATTTTAGTGGTTTGGGTTGGCTGAGCTCGTGGATTTCAAGATTTTTAGGGTGGTTGAGCTCGTGGTTTTCGAGGCTTTGGGGTGGAGACAGCGAGAGTTAGAGAGAGATAATGAGAAAGGGAGGACGGCCAGTGGTGGATGGGGGTTCTACGTTGGAGAGTGAGAGAGTTAGAGAGTTAGAAAGAGGGAGGGTTTTTTGAAATGTAAGGGTATTTTTGGGAGTATGAGATATTAGAAGTGTTTATCGAGATTTTTATAAACTAATTTATTATGTGAAAGCTAAAGAAACTGATCAAAGATAAAGAAAATAACAATTAGATTTTTACATGGTTAGGGTGTTAACGAGCTTTATTCCACGAATCAATATTATTACTTGAAAGCTGGAAAAACCTTAAGGTTTACAAGAATGTCTGAACTCTAAATCTTGCTTGAGCAATTAAGGAGTGAGTTTCTAACTCCTTTGTATGAAAGATTTTTCGTATATTTATAGTGTTTAGGGTTCTTGCTAATTAGCCCTTGTCCACTGATAAGATGATTACAAGTAACATATTGACATTGGCTTATCTAGTGAAATTCAGCCCATGAGGCACACACTGTATGTTGATGTGGCTGCCATATCACGTTGGCAATTTCCAAAAATCATGTCCTATATCTATGGAGAAGAAAGACTTATTATATTATTGATTGCTAATTACTATCTCACCATATTTATGAAGATATGATCTTCGAGCGTGATCCTTGGAACTTAATTCTTGATATCTCAAGATCTCGTAATTAATGAGAATGCTTTTTAGCTAGACATCTGGATGCTCATTGTTTACTTCTCTGGATGTTTTGTTTGATGTCTTTCAGATGTGCGTTGTGCTCGAAGAGTATCTCACCTAGAGGAGCTTTCTGCCTTCCATCTGGAAAGTATGTTCTTGCTAATGGACCTCGTCCATTATTCTAATTGGGCCCGCTGTTGGGCCTAAAATAACTAAATGGTATTTGATGTTGGAATTTCACGTGTCCCCATTCAGAAACACAAATAACATTTACCCCCAAGCTTCAAGAACTCTAGGAGTTATGGAAGCTTGCATCCTTCCTCATGGATGGACAGATGGAGACTAAAGGTGGACCTTTAAGAATTCCACATTAATCTTGTTTGTGGTTGACAACTCTCCATTTTTTTAAAAAAATAGATCAAAATGTTGCATTATATTATCAGTTTATGGAGATAACTTTCACCGATGAGCCGTGTGTGGCGAAGCTTGATGAAATGACAGTTGATTAAATGAGTGTGAGTCTCAAGGAGAATATAATCATTCAGATTTTCTCAATTCAAAACATTGCATTAAATGTCCGACTGTGCCTTTTCCCAGACCGTTGGATATTTCTTCCTTTTTTTCTTGAGCGTAAACCTGGTCGTTGATCTGGGAATACTCGAATTTCTATTTGTGTGCATAAATATGGTGTAAACATGTCCGTTCACCACTTTCATCCAAATTTCAAGTTGAGTTCGAGCCTGTAGAGGAAAGGCAATGATGAACGAGATAACTCTAGAGCATTACATTGATCACTGCATACATATTCTTCTTCAAATTCATGAGCGAGAGAGTCCAAGAGCACCACCCCCAATTCTAATCGCCGATTCTTCACCGTCATCGAGAACAGTACTAGATATCAATGTCAAGATCGACGAACTTTTTATCAGTCAAGTTTATGCTCTTCAAACTAGGGTCGCATGTCTTGATCGACCATCCATATGAGAATTTTCTTTAACACCTTCTTTTGGCATGAGGATTCCTTCTCCGATGGTTCAATTTTCTTCAAGTTTTTCATCACCACCCTGCTCTTTATCAAGTAAGCTTCTTTCTGTATGTTCCTTGAATCTTCATAAAAGTCTAGATTTAGCAATTTGTTTAATAGTTGTATGTTTGCTTTATGTTGTTGATGCATAGAACTTAGGCCTTGGACTGATCCTGGCTGTCTTGTAAAAATATGACTTTTAGTGCATACCATTTGTAGTCTTGGATCCTGAAAAAATTTACCTTTTTATTTGAATATTTGATCAAAATTGGCAAGCTTTAGTAATGGGGATGACTAAAATTGCTTTCCCTGTCCGAGACCCTTATGGTTCCAAGTAATACATCATTTGTACTTTCGATTGTCCTTCTCTATTTCCGATCTATCTGATCATTCAGAATTGATACTCTTTGAGAGTTTAATTTTCATTAATTTTTTTTAAAACTTTTTATTAAAATAAAATTTATTTTATCACTAATAAATTGGAATACTATTATATTATATTTGATTTAATACTCTTCTGGTCTTTTACTTTGTCATCCTCTTTTGGTCTTTTAGTTCATGATGTTCATACTCTTCTCTTGTCCTTAAATAATGTTAAGTTTTCTTTTGTCAAACGATCTGCAAACAAGCTGCCTCATGTTTTAGCCAGGATTCTTGTTTCTCTACAGATCGTGTGTTTCAGTTAGAGGATTATTCCAATAAAGTGCGTTCTATTGTTATTAGCGATTGCTAGTTAATAAAGTTGCTAAGTTTTATTCAAAAAAAAATATATATTTTTAACTTACTAATATTTAAGTATTTTTGAGCAATTGAGGCCTTTCCTCTTTTGTTTGTTTTTTTCTTTAGTCATTTCCATTTTACAGCTGTGCTTCGCCAATTTTGAAGGTAAAGCCGCTTTACTCCTACTCGGTTTGAACGGACTGTGTCCAGCTCAAGTTGAGGTAAGCGTTTGAAAGCGACAGCCTCTCTCGTCCATTTGTAGAATGAAAAGTTCATTCATGGGCTCATCTGGGCAAGAGAGTGATCCACTAGGGCCCTGTATATGGAGATTAGGTGAGGGGTAAATATTCTAATGTAATAAATGCAAAGGAGAGGAATGGGTCAATGGGTGGTGATTTTGGTACTACATTACTTATTTTACGGTTTTTTGTTTTAAAAGCTACGCGGCATCATAATTATAGTTTGTTTCAAATGCATTTGACATTTGTATATGTCCGTGAAAATAGTAATCAAAGTCCCATCTTTCTACGGTTTCGCATCATTTTATTTCTCAATGTTGCCATTTCCAGTAAGACCATCTCCAATTGGTTGGATAAATTTTGTGTTAAATTTAATTTAAAAAGTAAATTAATATTATATTTGATTTTTTTTTTTTCGAAAGAAAGCGTTTATAACATAGATTAATAATCGTTAGACTCCGCGGTCATTATAAAATAAGGTTTTCGGCACAGAAGCAACCGGAAGAGACCCAAACGTCTGATGGGTAAAAGCCCATCTAGCTACATTATGAGCGGCAAAGTTACATGATCTACTGATAAAAGAAAAACAACAACTACTAAAAGATAGAGAAGACTTTTTACAAAATGAGATGTAGTTCTCTATTGCCCAACGGGACCCCTTCCCATTGATAGCATCAATTACTACTCTCGAGTCATTCTCCACAATAATATACTTATAGCCGATATCCAATGCAACTGACACAGCCAAAGAACAGGTCGCCGCTTCACCACAAAGAGCATCCGAGAAATCTTCCCGAGCTGTTTGAACTCTAATCACTCTGCCAAGATGGTTCCTTGCCATAACAGCAATACACATACTATCCAATCCCACTTTAACATCACAATTCAGCTTAATCCAATCCTGAGGAGGAGGGGACCAAACTTCCTTTAAAGCCGGGGTAGGACATTGGATCAAGGAGTCATAGATATCTGCATAAGAAGTACAAATATTATCAATGCATTTGTTAATATTAACAGGACAATTATTATGGACCTTCTCATTGCGCACCCTCCAGATAGTATCCGCAACAATAGAAGCATATAAGAATATTTCATCGACACAAGCCCCTTTATGCTTAAGATCCCAAATGAACTTGACCCAATCCCAGGCACAGATGCCCGTATCGCACACCGGGTAAATACCCCAAGGAGAAGAGCGCCAGAGATGAAGAGCTACATCACAAGAAAGAAACAGGTGTTCAATGGATTCTTCGCACCTTCCACAAAGGGGGCAACTTGGATCTTCTATGTGAAATCTGTTACCGATCACAACTCTTACAGGGAGAGCCCAAGATAAAATACACCACCATAGGATCTTATGTCGTTCCAGAATTTTGCTATTCCAGAGTTTGTTCCAAAGCTTTAGAGCGACATCGCAGTGGAGTGCTCTTTCCAAGGCTTGAGCTAGATAGGTAGATTTACACGAGAATTGCCCATTACTTTGCAGTGTCCAGATCCATCTATCTATGCCGGTACTTGTGGGTTGGCCCCTTTTTAGAATAACTGTAACTGATTCATCGTCAAAACAATGTTTCAGCTTGGGAATATCCCATTGCCCATTTTCACAAATAAGCTCAGAAACTCGATAAAGGTTGGAAGGAGTACCCCCTCTTGGTTTCGGACAGAAACCTTTATAGTGCGGAATCCAAGGATCCCGCCAGATATTCGTAGACTCTCTGTTTGCTACCAACTTGCAGGCCCCTTTCCTCAAGATAGAATTGGCCTTAATGACACTCTTCCAAAACCAAGAATCCGAACTTTTATACCTACAGGTAAGAAAATCTTTGCCCCTGAGGTACTTTGCAACCAGAACTTTACAACATAAAGATTGGCTCCCATTAAGAATATTCTACCCCCATTTAGCTAAGAAGGCCTGGTTCATTTCTTTGGTTTTTCGGAATCCCAGACCACCTAGAGATTTAGGGAGGCAGAGCTTGTCCCAGGACTTTAGATGAAGACCATGATTACCTTTCTCGAAACCCCACCAGAAGTCACGGACTAACCCATCGATCCGGTTAACCATGCGAGTAGAGAGCTTTGTGGTTTGCATGGCATACATAGGCAAAGACAGTCCCACAGATTTTATAAGAGTAGCTCGCCCTGCCTTCGACAAAGTTTTCGCCTTCCAGCCCTGAAGCTTTGCCGTAAGGTTGTCAAGAATAAAATTGAAATCAGCATCCTTTTGCCTAGACCTGAATAGGGGCAGACCCAAATATTTTATGCACCCTTCTGGATAATCAATTCCCAATGCTTGCTTTATATCATGACGCGAGTCCATCGGAGTGTTATTGCTGAAGAAAATGGTTGTCTTGAGCTTATTAACCTGTTGGCCTGACCAAGAACAGAATTTTTCTAAGCAGCTCCAGTAACCCTTTGCCTCAGTTAAATTAGCTTTTCCCACCAAAATTAAATTGTCCGCGAAGAAAATATGGGATAGAACCGGACCTCCCCTGCTGAGTTTAATTCCCTTGATGGCACCCTGCTCAAGGGTATTGGAAATCAGTCTTGAAAGAACTTCAGCAGCCCAGATGAACAGGTAAGGGGATAGAGGGTCTCCTTGGCAAAGTCCACAGGAGGGCTGGATATTCCCGACCTGACCCCCGTTCTGACAGACGTTAAGAGTTGTGGTTGAAATACACTGCGAGATCCAAAGACGGAACCTCTGAGGAATTCCCGAGCACTCCAGAACATGATCAATAAACTTCCAGCTCAACCTGTCGTAAGCTTTAACAAGGTCATTTTTTTATGGCAAAGAAACCTTCCTTACCTTTCTTCCTATTGAAGGAGTGAATAACTTCCTGGACAATCACGTTGTTGTCATGGATGTTCCGCCCCGGGACAAAGGCAGCTTGAGTTGGGCAGATGAGAGAAGGGAGCAAAGGTTTTATTCTGTTTGCTAATAACTTAGCAATAACTTTGCAAACCACATTACATAAGGAGATAGGCCTAAAGTGGTTGGTACGTTTAGGATTTTGAACCTTCGGTATGAGCACAATGTTCGTGGCATTTATCCCCCTATGTATATTGCCATTCACAAAAAAGTCTTGAACCGCATCACTGAAATCATCACCAACTGACTCCCAATAGTATTTATAAAACAATACTGACATCCCATCAGGACCCGGAGCTTTATGGTTATTCATGGCAAACAACGTTTTTTTGATCTCGTCAGCACTCGGAGTGCTAACAAGAGCCGACAACTCCTCCTGAGAGATTCGCTCATGAAACAACTGGGAGCAATTATAATCCAGACAAGTCATTGCCTTCGTAAAAATACCCCTAAAAAAATCAATGAACTCATTCCCAACGGCTTCCCGCCCAGAGATCCAGACATTATTTTTATCCATAATGCTCTCAGTGGTATTTCTTCGCCCTTTAATGGCAGCCGAAAGGAAGAAGAACTTAGAGCATTTGTCCCCATCTTTGAGCCAAGAGATTCTTGCCCTTTGTTTCCAGTAGATCGCCTTTCTTTCTAGAAACTCATTCAACTCTCGGCGGATTTCTCGTTCCCGAGACCCAGCCGGGAGGCTCTGCAGAGAGTTGAGCTTGAGTTCAAGATCTTTTATAGCCACATCAAGCTTACCAAATTGGGACCTACTCCAGTTTTGGAGGGCCACCCTAGTGGCCCCAACCTTTTTGAAAATTCTTGTAGGGGCCCAATCATGATTAATAGAATTCCAAGCATTGTCCACCTCCAGGTTGCTTCTAGTATCCCGGGTCCAACCTTCCTCAAACTTAAAGCATCTTTTAAACTTGGTGTGCAGACCATTCGTCAAAATGCACAAAGGCCTATGGTCAGAGTTGCAGGTCTGGGACGAGCAAAGGATAGCCTTAGGAAACAAATTGAGCCAAGCGCCATTCACTAAGCCTTTATCCAACACAGATTTCACATGATGCCTCCCAGACCGATGGTTATCCCAAGTCAGGTTGTCCCCTTGTATAGGTAAATTAATCAGACCTCCGGCGTCCAGAAGTTTAGAGATGATCGGGATAAAAGGGTCCCGACCAGAGGAAGCCTCTCTTTCCGAAGCACAAATGACAAAATTAGTATCACCCAAAATTAGCCAGGCCCCCCCAAATCTGTCACCTAGCTTCAGGAACTCAGACCAGAACTTTTTCTTCGCATGCAAGTAGGGAGGACCATAAACACACGAAAGGAGCCACGGATGAGAGGGGGGATCAGAGTAAACTAACCCCGAGATATGATTGCACGAGCAAGAGATACACTCAAAACTAAGCTATCAGTTTCCAAAATCACTTGTCCCCACGAATGACGGTCAATCCACCTTAAAGCTTTGATGCCAACAATTTCAGCTATTTTAGGTTGCACCCGCCCCATCTTTCCCATTGTGTAAGCTTATACCAAATTACCGCTAAAATCTTGAGCCACACAACCAAAACCAAACCGACCTTCTTGCTCAAACAAAGCGCCATCAATATTAACTTTGATCTTATTTATAACAGGTGCAGTCCAACGCTCAAGCACACGGTCCCCATCAATCAACGGAGACAAAGAAAGACCCTTTCTTTTTTGAGCGGATTTATATTGATCAAGCAGAGTTCTTGCTGAAGCAACCACATTCGCAGCAGTACAACTCCTTTGTTGCCAAACAAAGTTGTTACGGGCACGCCAAATTGACCAGCTAACAATCGCGGCTTCCTCCATCTCTTCTTGCCTACCACGGCTGAACAAAACCATCAGCCGATTGCAGAATGTGTCGTTCAAAGTGCTGCCCACGTCCACCATAATTCTATGCCAACACGCACGAGAAAAATCACACCCCACAAAAGCATGGTAGATCGTTTCATCTGAAGCATTACACAAAGGACATATAGAATTAATAGGAACATGCCTGTTCTTCAGCTGAAAACAAGTAGGAAGCGAACCCGAAGCTGCCCTCCATAGAAAATTACTGACTTTTGGTGGAACCTTCAGATTTCACAGCTCCTTCTAAAAATTCGAATCACCATCATTAGGCCAGACCCCTTTCATTTCTTGCAAATATTTATAAGCACTCTTGACCGAGTACTGTCCGAGGTTTTCATATTTCTAACTCCAGCAGTCATTTGTAGCAATTGCACTTAGTTGAATAGATAGAATCAACTATTGATCTCGAACGTTAAAGAGATCTCTAATAATCTCCTCGTCCCAAGCACGGTCGTCCGTCTTAAAAAGACTGCTAATATACTGGTTTTGAATAGCACGATGAGTTGAAGAGACAAAACTATTGGTGCGGTGAGGAAGCCAAGGGTCCCTTGATATTGAGATTTGATCACCCGTACCAATGGTTCGAGTGACACCTGCTTGTAACAACCCCTTAGCTTCAAAAATACTCTTCCATATAGATATTTAAATTTTTTATTTATTACCATTAATTATAATTAATATTCCCTTTTTTATGATTTTTCTTAGTTTCTAAATATTTGATTCTTATATTTGTATAAGTAAGAGATCACCTATTGAAATAAAATACTAAGAAAATTATCATCTCTTCTCTATTTTCAATCTCTAAATTATAATATTTTATAATACGTTATCAGCACGAGCCTCTAACCAAAGTATAATAATGTTTGTTATATGTGATCTCGAATTGTTTCAAAGTCATGATACGCTAAATATATATGTATATATATCTATCTGAATGAAACACATTCGAGCTAGCTTTTATTTATTTATTTTGTTATGAATCAATATTTATACAATACATATCTATGTTTATATATATATATATATATATCTATATAAATGCCTATATATTATATGTGTTGATTTGTTTATTAAATTATATATTGTTTAATTTTATTTTCTTATTCTATATTTTAGTGTTTTACTTTCTATGTGTTATATTTTGTTGTACTTTTATTTTCTTTCTAAAGTTTATGTATAGGTCTAATAATTTACACTTTATATTAATATAGTTTTCTTCATGGCAAACCTTGCAAAATTTGACTTTGTGGAACTTGATATTTTCGGAAGAATGTATATATCATGAATTCTTGATGCTGAAATTCATTTAGATGATATGGGTCTTTGAGACACCATCAAAGATCAAAATACTGAAACAAAGCAAAATAAGGTCAATGCTATGATTTTCTATGTTTAATTTAAAAAAATTTAAACCATTAAATTTTGATTCGATGGTAAATAATAAAAGAAAAATTTAAATTTCTATATTTAATTTAGCTATTTAATTAAAAAAAAAATATCAATATATATTCTTTTGGAGAAAACATTCAAACATACTAAAAAAATTCATGTTTCGAGATAGATTCTCTATTTCATCAAATTCTAATTTTATGAGAAACAGAGATTTGGAAGGTGAAAAAAAAACAGTCTTATTGTTCCTTATTCACTGAATGAATCTTTTACAAGAGCCAATGGTATATATATATACAACCAAGTAGAGTCGGTGAAGAGGATAACAGACCTAACAACTAACAGAATCTAACTAACTTTATAACAGAATTAATACACAGCTAATCATGTAATAAATTTACTATCATTGTCCGACTCTGGCCATATCTAGAGATATGTTAAAAACATGATGCTCCACATTTTTTGTATTGTTTTTTTTTTTATATATATTTATTTATTTATTTTGAGGATTTGTGATTGATATTAATTCAATCAACAAATCAACTAGGAAATGCATTATGTCCATTGTCCATGTCGAACTTGATCCTTCCATGTTTTTATAGAAACGACAGCAAGAAAAGTGTGTTTTATTCCGATTTTTACGTTGCACGAGCAAGTCTACACAATTGGACCCTCCACTGTCAAATCTTATCCTCACCTTGTCTCCAAAGAGAATTTTTTTTTCTTTTTATTTATTTATTATAACTATACGAAGTTGGACTAAGTTTCATGCTTCCAAAACAAACCAATTTAGTTAATGAGTTCGAGCTTGATGTATATACTAGTTCAGTCTGGTTACTAAATTTGGCACCAAAGAATAAGAGACGATAACTGTATCAAGTGTTACTGATGCCTTCCAGACTTGAAGGAGGAAATTGAATATGAAAATCATTACATTTCCTAATAATGCAGAATAAGTCTGTCAATTCGAAACAGGATCTCTAACTCGCAATAATTAGAGCAGAGAGACTAAAAGATACAAACATAGCCAATGTGTATACTTTCATCCAGGGTAAGAATATGAAATTTCTAGCAATTAACCAAGTATACATCATCAAATGAAAAGGATTTTAATACTGAATTTTCATTTATGTTCCCTTTTCTCGTGTACTTTACCATGATCAATGACACCTTTATTCCTTACATTGGTGGAAACAGGCTTCGCCCTATCCTCAACAGCAAAGACTTCTGAATGGATTGATGTTCGAGAGGACTCAGAATTTGCAGGACTTGCTTCTGGGCAACACCCCGTTGGTGTTGGAACTGACGTAGAATCCTTTTGTGTGCTGGGATTTGAAAAATTAGGAAAGTTAAGGCGAGCACCAGAACCATACATAGCCCTTGCAGCTTCATCATAGGCAAGTGCGGCATCAATGGCTGTTGAAAATGTACCTAGCCAAAGCCTACTACCCCTATTTGGTGCCCGAATTTCAGAAACCCACTTGCCCCAAGTCCTCTGCCTCACACCTCTGAAGTTACATTGAGAATTCTCGGGGCCCCCTTTACCTTTCATACAACCTTTCTTTGATCCCTTGGCTGGAACTCTACATGTTGTTGGTTTACCATCATCCTTTGATGAATCATGAGGACCATTGCATTCCTTCCATTTGGCCAGTGTCTTCGCAACAGATTTACATCCGTCCCGTCTAGATTGGTTTTCCTCCAACATGGGCATGCAAACTGATAATTGGGTTTAGTGTTAGTTTTAGAAGACAAATGGGATAGCCTGTATTACCCAAATGAATCGCCAACATTTCCAAGAAGAAAGTTCTTAAATTATGCATATAATGTCTGGCTGTACATACATATACTTAGTAAATTAGTAAAGACAGATACTCGAAAAGGGAAACTATTACAGTCCAGCATTATAATTTCTTCTTTTTGAGTTTCTGTCTTGACATATTGAAAATTGCTCGCTCAAAGAAAGAAGTTGTCTTAAGATTAACAGTCAACACACACTTAAAGAAGCAACCCATCAAACTAAAATATTGTAATTCCCACATGGCAGAGTATTACACTGGAAAACTCTTCTTTCAGTGAGCCGTAGAACAAACTTCATCTAACTTCTTCTGAAACTACTAGTCCTACCACTGAACAATAAAATCTTCAAGAGTTAAGAAGTTCTAGTGTGTATAGCTCCCACTGGAATCAAACCTCACAAACCTCAAACTAAAGGCGTGACCACTCAGCTTATCTTTTCTATCCTTATCTTTTCTACTTCTTTTACACAAAAGAAGAACGTTAAATATATGAAACATAACCATAAAAATTTTTACTTGCTTCTGGCTTAAAATTGTAATCATTATCTCATTCATATCAATGTGATAGTGGAAAATTCCAAAGAAGGAAAAAGGTTCATCAATAACGCAATTCCTAGTGTTGCCAATTTCAAGAGGTCATACAAGTGAAAAGAGAACAAGCAAGGAGACCAAAGGAGATAGGAGACAAACAACGGTTATCAAGCTATAAATAAGTACATAAATGAGAATAAAGCCATATAGAAACCAATAACTGGTTCAGCAATTGAATTTTACAAATGGATTGGTATCAGTTTACCATGTTAAAGAACAGCAAAATTGAGTAAAAGATGCAAAGTTTTGAGGAAGAAAAAAACTAAAAACTTTACCTTTCCTTGAAGAGCAGGACCCCAAGGCTTGAGTTCCAATCTCGGGTATTCAGAATGGAAACTAATTAGAGTTAGGGTTTCATTGAAACAGAAATTTGGCGCCCAAGGTTGGCAGGGCTGTCGATAATGACAAAGCACGAACCAGAAAATGCCTCTTTGGCTATTTTCTGTTTATTTTATTTTTTTATTATTATTATTTTTCTTTTTTTTGGTTACACTTTTTTTTAAACATTTGAGTTAGCTTAGTAGTAATAACTTTACTCCACCAAACCAAGTACATCTCTTTAAGTACATTTTATTTAATCTATTTAATCCAATGTAAAGCATGGAATGTGTGAGTTACAAAAATTTTAATGGAAACCATCCAAAATTTAATAAAAATATGAAAAAACTTTAATCAGGTTAATTGGATTAGTTTGAATTTATTGAGTAGATTGACTTTATTTTTAACTCGTCCAGGTATACAAATTATGCGAGTTATATTTCTATTGAATTTTCCGATTTTGTTTGTGCGAATCATTTAGGTTGGACAGTAAATTTATGTATAATTCTACTTATTCCAAAAATATCAACTTAATTGGCCCCACAGTTCAAGTCTAATGAAAATGTAATTTTCATGTTATGGACAAAGTGGTCCAATAACAGTTTGCATACAGTAATAATATTTTAGGGAAAATAAAACAGCTTTTATAAATATGAATGAAAAAAATAACACCATAAAATAATTGGAGTCGTTGTGAACACCGAAAAAGTTACCAAAACATTGTTGAAGTTGTCATCGTCTCAAAAAGCTAATAGGATTGTTATTATCACTGAAAAATTATCCAAGTATACTAAGGTTAAAATCTTCATCAGAGTCATCATCATTTACCACCACAATTTTAAAATAATTTTAATTAATTTTGAATATTGCTAAATAATCGAATTTTATTGGAAAACAACGAAAAATACATCAGGATAAATATTTTAGGGTAAATACCATTTTGGACCTTGTGTTTTACAAAAGTTACCAATTGGACCATCTGTTTTATTAAATGACAAAATGGACCCTGTATTTTCTAAAATGGTACAAATAGGACCCTTAACTTAAATTTTGACAACTTTTTTCTTTTTTTAATATAGCCAACTTGAAAATACGAACATATATAGAATATGTAAACAGTTTTGTCATAACACTTTTAGATCGGATTATTTTTAAATTTTATTTTGACAAAAAACCAGTTCATGGTCCTATTTTTACCATTTTGGAATATACATGGTCCATTTCGTCATTTAACAAAATAGAGGGTTCAATCGGTAACTTTTGCAAAACACAGGGTCCAAAATGGTATTTACCCAATATTTTACTATAATATTAATGTAATTTTCTTTTTGGATTATACTTGAGTTGGATTATTTTGGAACCCCAGTTCAATTTTTTTAGATCTGCATTTCATGGATCTGAAAATTGAAGTGAGGACATTAGTTTTATACGAATTAAATTGGATTTCTGATTGAATTTTAGTTTCGTACGCAGTAGTTTTTCTATATATATATATATATATATATATATTTTTTCATGAAATTGAAACAACCCATGTTTTGATTGATTCTGGTTGTCTTCTCATGTGAAGTCACCATAATTAATGGTGGTTCTCTTTCTGGTTGGATTTTCGTTTCGGTTGCGTTGGGCTACTACGTGGTTGTCCGATGGTTGCCCAGGAAGCATAGATCCTGGGTTGAAGGTCTGTGTAAGAGGTATTTGTGTATTTTTTTTTATTTGGATTGTATATTTATTTATTTGGCTAGCTGAAATTATTTTTGTAATATTGTTACATTCTTTTAGTTAAAACTGAAAAAATTTAAAATGTGGTGTTTGGTTGGAAAGAATGAAAACATAGGAATGAGAATGAGAATGAAAATGGGAATAGAAATGGAATGAAATAAAATTTAAAATACATAAAAAAAAATTGGCTGGTAAAAAAATTATTAAATTTTTTCTCATCATATATTGGAATGGTCTTTCCTTTCATTTCAAAATAGAATAGTCATTCTATCATAATGGTGGAAAGGTTATTCCATTAGAAAGACATTCCAACACTTAAATATATGCAACCAAACAAAAGAATGAAATGAAGATTATTGTTTCATTTTCTTTCTATTTCATTTTATTACCTTCAACCAAACGCTACCTAAAAGTATCTTTATGGATCAGTAGAGGATTCTTGCTAATTCTCAAGACTCTCATCTTATTTTAATGGCGGTATCCAAGTGGTTAGATAAGGTCTCCCAAGACCTGGTCGTATTCATGTGTTTGTGTATTTTGTTATAGGTGCTGGAGTGGGGGCGGTGGCAAATTTCTTTGTTCATAAATGTGGTAATGTGTAGGTCTTGTGCATCTTTGTAATGGTTTGCTTCATTTTGAGAAGTGAGTCCTCGTGTACTCACTAAGATTTTTCAGTTTAATGCATGATGTTATTCAAGAAAAAAAACAAATAGCATAGCAGTACTTAATGGAGTGGAAGAGAGTAAAACTGAAAATACTAGGGAAATTTCAATTTTTGACCCTAATAATACAACCTATATCAAAATTTATACCCCTTTATAATTTGTACAAATTTATTCCTATAATTTTAAAAGTTTCCTAAAATACCCCCTAAATTAAAAATTCCCTCTCTCAGACGTTCCCTCTCTCTTTCTGACGCTCCCTCTCTCTCTCGCTCTTCACGATCACGAACCCCCCCCCCACATTTCCCTCTCTCAGACGTTCCCTCTCTCTCTCATTCTCTCTGTTTTCCTCACGAGCACGAACCACAACCCACAAGCCCTCACGAACCCACAACCCGCTCCCACACTCACGAACCCACAAACCAGACTTCCCCTCTCTCTCTCTCTCTCTCTCTGTTCTGCTCACGAGCACGAACCCACAACCCCTCACGAACCACGACGAGGACGATCCAGGACCACGACGACGACGAAGCACTGAACTTCACTGAAGTGAACCATTGAACCACGAAAAGGTAAGTTTTTTTCTGTTTAAATTTTAGAAATTTCAATGCGAATTTGTGTATGTGCTTCAGATTTTGTGTGTTTTAGATTGTATATGCGAATTTAGATGTCAATAGTTGCATGTTGTATGTGTTGGATATGTTTCAATGGTGTTTTCTGTGTTTTTACTTAGTTGTCGATGAAATATCGATAGGATGTCGATAGGATGTCGATATGTGTAGGTATCTGGTGCTTGAACATTGTTGTCGACAGGTTATCGACGTAATGTCGACTACTTGTCGATGGTTTTACCATTGTTTTGATGTTGTGTAGTTTTGCCCTAGAATGTCGACAATTTGTCGACTGTATGTCGATAGTTTTGTCGATAATAAGTTGCAGTTCATTCTTTTGCAAGTTTACTGTTAGGATGTCGACAATTTGTCAACTGTATGTCGACAGTTTGTCGATTATAAGTCCGATTCATTTTGTTGGTATAATGTCGACGATTTGTCGACTGTATATCGATAACTTGTCGATGTTGGTAGTTTGTCAATGCTCTTATGGTAATGTCGATAGAATGTCGATTGTATGTCGACTGTTTATCGACCAGTTATGAATGTTTGTTAATGTCGACAGAATGTCGACATGATGTCGATGTTATGTCGACATTTCTTAACTTTTTTGACATTTAAATTTGTTTGGTTTTTGTTTTTTCGTATGGCTCCCGTACTCATTATTCCGGCCACCGAGCATTTCACTGGCCGCGTCACATATAGGGGCACTGGAATTTTTGCCAAAATTAAAGCTCGGTTTGAGGAGTTCAACCTTAACAACACGGCGAAGGAAAGCCGTTTCGGGAGCTTCTGGAATGCCGTACCACTGACATTCTCCTCGGTGTTATTTCACCACTCGATGCTCCACAAAATGAAAGTGGATGCTCAGGAGGAGTTGAGGATGAGGTTTTATGTTGGTCGGAAGGAGGTCCGATTCGGGGTGTTGGAGTTTGCACTCATTACGGGTTTGGACTTCTTCTCGGGGCCAACAGAAGAGGAGAAGGCTGCGCAGTCGCGCGCTCGGGGTCGACCGACCGATCAACAAATATTTCAACCGGTCGATAGTGTGAAGACGAAGCACTCCAACTTCGGTTCACAACCGCCGAACCGGAAGACTTGTACAAGCTCGGCTTGTGCTTGTTTGTGGAGTCAGTGCTTCTGGGCCGCGAGGCCAACGCGCTGATCACGCCTCACATCATTAGATATGTGGAAGACCTCGAGTTCTTCTTCCGGATTCCTTGGGGGAAGCACTCATTCGCCAGACTCATGCACTCGCTTCAGAAAGACATGTTGAAACAGAAGGCCAACTACGAGAAGAAGCCGAGTTCGGATGTTCGCACGAGTGCAAATACACGGCATATGGCTTCGCACCTGCAATTCAATATTGGGCGTACGAGGCCATTTTGGAGGTTGGCAAGAGGTATGGCACGAACCACGGGATTCGGTTCCCCGGGATGCTTAGGCCGGACGAGCAAAGGCGATATTGGGAAGAAAGACGTCGCCGCATTATTTTCTAGACGGGTATGATTTTCACTTATGTTACGAATAATTATTTAACATAAATGCTTGTAATAAATGCTAAATGGTTTTATTTTGATATTTGTTAAACCATAAACGAGAATCCGGAAGTGGTGAAGGGGCTCCTTCCACGGACGGAGGAGGAGGCATTTGTGAGGACAATTTCTTACGATGGTGTGGAGAACCGGTTGATGATGCCGTGGATGACACAGAGGCTAAGGCGAGTAGTCGTACCGAGAGACTCGGGTCCCGTACACTCGGAAAGAGACACTCAGGTACCAATTTTTGGAACTTTTTTTATGTATTTATTTTTTATTATTTTTGTTTTGTGATATTTGTTACATTGTGGAATTATCGTATGCTTACCGTATTTTTTTGATATATATTTTTTCAGGCCACTGGTTCAGAACCTCAGCCCAGTGCACCATCTTCATCAGGCGTTCGGGGTGCCGAGTACATTGATTTAGTGGCTCGGTTGGATAGGATCGAGGTCGACACTCGGGGTCCGTATGCTTTGCTCGTGCCGAGCCGAAGAAGGCATACGAGACCGGCCATGTAGAGCCGAAGGGTGGTCGAACGTAATTATGGAGCGGCTCGGACACATATTGGCCATGTTGAATCGTCCGCCAACGACGGCTTCGGCACGGAGGCCCCAGCGGATCCATCTACCCCACCACCACCGCTTCACCCCCGGTAGAAGAGGATGAGGTCTTCCCCGACGATTACGATCCTTATGAGGGAGCTCCGGCGACTCCGATCGAGGCACAACCTCTTATCCATGTACATGACACCGAGTCGCAGGGTGAGATTCGTCCATAGAGGCACAACCTGCGGTGGTTAAGAGTCGGAAGAGGAAGAGAAAGCCTCCCGTATGGTTCGGTGACTATACGGAGATGAAGAGGAGACATAGGCCATCTTCGACTTTTGATCCCCCGGAGCCACGGACGAGAAATTGTTAACCACTTTCCGAAAGTGGTGTGTTGGACTCATTCCGAACCACCGACTTCGGGATTTGAGAAGTGGTGATTACGGTCCGGGATTCTTTTGGATAATGCTCACACCAAAGGAATGGCTTACAGATGACGTAAGTAAAGTATTTTATAATATTACTTCACTTTACAACTTTATGTGCAATTAATATATTTTTTTGTGTAACTGACATTTCCGTTTATATGCAGCATATAGATGCAGCAATGCATATGTTGAGGAGGCGACGCACCGACTATCCACTGACATTTCCTCAGAAGGGTATCATTCTCTCCACATTCGGGACCGCCATGATCAGCAGTGCATGGACGAGCCACAAGGGTCCGAGGAAAAACTTTAAATGGGAGGAATATATCCTGGACTACTGCACAGGGTTTCATAAGGTATTGTTTTAGTAAGATTTTAAATGTTAATTGTTTGGGAAGATTATTATGGTTTGTTAATTGTTTCGTTGTTCTCTGTAATTACAGTCCCAAGTCTTTGAGAGATGGAGGGGTAACGAGTTTATTTACTTCGTTCTGCACCTTCCCACGGCAAGACACCGGGTCACGATTGAAGTGGACATAGAGCCGTGGAAAATTAATGTCTACGACCGTGATTCCGGCGTCCGTCATTGGACCGCCATGGAACCCATCTTGAAGGTTTGGTCGAACCTGCGCCCTCGCTAATCCTTGCAACCGGGAATTTCCACATAACAACCGGATCGTGGCGTTAGCTAACGGTGACATCGCGGTGCTTCCAAAAATGCACGCGAGTCGAGCCACTCACGACTTAGTTCCGAAGTCGGCAACTGTGTACATAGCGATAAAAAAGTACTATAGTATTAAAATATGTTTTACGTTAGACTGACTTTACATTTTATTTTGCATTTAGTGGTGATTGTGGCGTGTATTCCATTGAGTATGTGGAGCATCTCATGATGCAGCGTGGATTGACCGATGTGACGCCGTACGGATAGCCATGTTTCGTCAACGGTGGTGTGTCGATTTATTTTACCAAAATGTCGGTGATTATATTTTTAATTATTGGGACATTGTATATTTTGTGTAATTAACATTACGATTATGTATATATAGATTTTCTTTTCGTTCAAATTTTGATAATTATACGTGGTTTCAAATATAAAATATCAACATTATTCAACAAAAATAACTATTAAACCTAAAAATAATTAAAATATTTGAAAAATATTCAACCTCAACAAAAATAACATTACAAAATATGCGTCATTACAATATATCAAATTTCCCAACGAATACGTACAAGACGCCTCAGATGCGGGCTTTGCATGTTGCTCTGTTGTGGCCTGGAGCACCACAGCGGCTGCAGTTTCGTGGTACAGAACCTTTTTTATCACCGGACGGAAACGGTTCTCCCGTCTTCTTCCGCCGTTGCTTTTTCTTGGACGACCTACGGGCTTCTTTTCCACAGTACCCCAACTTTCATATTCTTGATGTGTTCTGGGAGAACCCAATCATCCTCGTCACCAGCGAGATTGATGGTATCATCGTAAATCTTCCTCCACGTTTCTTTTGAATAATAAGGTGAGCAAAGCGTGTACACACTTGTGTTCGTTTTCAATGCCGCGGCACATGCATGAAGGCAAGGGAGTTTCAATAACGTGAACACGCCGCAGGTGCATGTTTTTTCAACTAGATTCACATCACCACCTCTTTCACCGTTAGGTCCCCTACCAACGTTATACAAATTGGCTCCATTTCGTTGGACGCGCACCGTACCTTGCATTTTCATGAATTTTTGCCAAGTTTTTTTCGAAGAGCGTGGCCAAAGGGGTGGCACATTTGTCAGCATTTTCGAGGCGATCAGCGAACCACGATTGGAGTGTGAACCTGATAAAATTCAACCAAGTAGTTTATTGGATATTTCCTGAACTCTTCTGTGACACTATTGAAGCTTTCAGCAGCGTTGCTCGTCATGATGTTGTATCTATCGCCCAAACAATAAGGGTGAGCCCACTTCTCAAACCCTATACTCTCCACATATGCAGCGATCGCCGGATTCATCTTTCTAAGCTTCTCGAACTCTCTATCGCATTCGCCTTCGACCATGCGTAAGCAACATTATATATTTGGTTGTGAAAAGCATCGATCTTGAATTTGGCGTTCACGTTCATAACAATGTGGTGATAGCATGCACGGTGGACCTTCGGGAAAAACGAGTTCAACAAAGCATGATCAATGCTTTGATGCCTATCCGACACAAACACTAAGTTCTCAACCACGCCAATTGCTACCCTCAACTTCGTAAGAAATACGTCCAGAGTCGTTATTCTCACCGTCAACGATACCATAAGCAACCGCAACAATTGGTTGTTCGCATCGTATGCCACAAAGCAACTAACATTATACCGCCGTACTTCGTCTTCAAGAAGGTGCCATCGATACTCAAAACAGACGACAAAAAGAAAAGCCCCTTCTACATGCACCGAGTGATATAAAACAAGACTTGAACCGCTCATCCTCTAAGTACAAGTCGGTAATGGTACTGGATTCTTCGTTCCAGCATGTACAAGTACCCGGGAAGCTTCATGTATGAAAACTCGTGCGTACCCCTAGCATACGTAAGTCCCATCTCCCCGCACCTCCACGCCTTCACATAACTCATACCGATACCGTAGTTGTCAAACATGTCCCTCGTATGTCTTTAGCCTTGTACTTAGTTCCGTCTTGGGTGTACTTCCCCTTAATAAGGTGGCCAACTACCCATGGTGCTGCTTGACGGTGATCTGAACGTCTCGCATTCAAGTTACATGTGTGTTCATTGTGAAATACAGTGACCTCAAAGTTGTCAGAATGCATCTTCTTCCTCCCCCTCAATCTCCATTTACAATCCGGAGCCTTGCATGTAACGTACAACACATCGTGGGATGACTTCTTCACCATCCACTCGAAATTGTTATTAAGGGCAAACCTACCCACAACTTGTCTCGATTCTTCCTTGTTTTCATAAAAATTACCAAGCTCTATCACCCCGCTTCCTTACTTTGTAAACAAGTAGTTAGCTCATGATTTTCCATTATATCTTCCTTTGTCCACATGGGAGCTTTGAACTTGGTACAAACTTCGAAAGAGGAGAACGTTGAGAACGTTGCATGACGAGCATGTTCTTCGCCCGCCCGGTCGACTACCGCTAGTTCCGGGTGTAGTGCGATTTTCACTACGAGGTTGTCGTTCTCGCCGTGTACCTTGGTTACTCGGTACACACTCTAACCTCAACGATGGTCCCGCTACGGCTTCATCGACTGCCAAATCATGTTCATCGTCCATATTCAAATCTACAATAGGATCGTTATTGTAGAAGGGTGTATCGAACTCTTCAAACTGATGAAATCCTGTCGCGTCTTGTTCTTGCCCTACATTGGTCGGAACATCAGAATTGGTCGGAACCTCTAAATTGGCCGAACCTCCTCATTCACACCAATCCCAACATCCGTTTCGGGAACGCAAGACCCTACCACACTCCGAGGGAGAGGATTAGTAGGCGGCGTAGGCTCCGACTTCCCAACTTTTCTCACCTTGGTCACGAATAATGGCATAAACTCGTATTTGACATTGTTGCCCTCATCTCTAAAAACGTTCTCGGTTGGCGTTCTCTCTTAATAACCTCGGCGCAACCATTTTTCCCTTCATGTACAAGGAACAAATCTCCAACTTTAAATCATACGCTACCGATCAACTTCCAACTCTTCATATAAAATTTGTCGCAGCTTCTTGTAGGGTTGTCTCGGTTGTAACTGTCAACGTCAAGCCGCTATTTGCTTTGTAGATCCAATTATAATTCTCACATAACCAAACACCATCGTACGATACAACAAGGAACACTTTGTCTCCCGCAATTGCAAACCAAAAAACAAGGTGAGTAAAGGAAAAAACACCAAAAAATAAACATCGACATCCCATCGATATCAATAGACATAATGTCGAGAAGCACAATACCGTAAATTAGGCACCGATTGTCGACATTGTGTCGACATAATATCGACATACAATCGACAAAAAAACAACCATGCTCGTCATCGACATACTATCGACATACCATCGACATTATATCGACAATAGAAACGGTTGCACATTAAATGTTAATAAATTTTACATACGTTCCCAACAACCCTTCTCAACTGAAACGTTGCATGTCAGACACGTGTCCTATCGACAACATATCGACATGAAGTCGACATGTCGTCGACAAATGTGGTAGCAAAGTGACACTAAATTGGCATGTTGTCGATAAGATGTCGACATAGTATCGACATTCCGTCGATAAATACGCCATTTCATGCGTTTTTCCCCGTACGCTTACGCATTTAATGACCATTAAATTTTCATACATTCCCAACATTTTTACTGCTCTATAAAAGCAAAGGGAAATCTTATTCATAAGTGCTCTTGTATTCTACCTATCTCTTACTCTTAAAAATTTTCTCTTATTCTCTTAAGTTTCAAATATGGCCCCAAGAAAGAACGGCAAATACCCCATCCTAACTCCTGAGGAGCTGAAGCAGGAGGATGATGTTGGCGAAGTTACTCCTGCAATGCAGAAAGTTTTGGACGCCGCTCGAGCTTTCGAAAGAGAGCGAAACGGTAACGAGTTCAGGTTCATGCAACTTGAAAGAGAATTTGCAAAAATCGGCGAATGGCCGCTCCACCACACAGGTTCCCCGAAGGATGCCGTCGTTGCAAAGCGGGCATCTTCAACGGTAAACCTGTGAAGCACAGGAACATTATGCAAGTATTGCAAGGCTCACCCACAAGCCAAAGAATTTAAAGAAAAATAATTTCTTATGTTATGGTTTGTGGGTTTTATTTAATGTTTTTTTTTTAATTTTTATGAACTTTTATTTTCTGTTTTTTTTTTTATGTTTTTTTTTTGTTATTTTTAATGAAGTTTATTTTCTGTCAATGTTATGTTTATGTTTTATCTACGGTATTT